>NC_079172.1:70276479-70576479 GCF_947568905.1 Ostrea edulis | reverse complement strand
ACCTATTAGTAAGTTGAATATAAGAAAAAAATTATACACCATAATGGGGTTCAATATGGAACTAGCAAAAAATACCTAACCCCACCCCCTTTTAACAAACTACACATTTTCGTAAGAAAAAGGGTTATTAAAAGATGTTGTAAACAATCCATCAAAGAAAGCTTGCTGAAATTCGAAGATTCTTTGTAATACCTTTTTTAAATTAATAAACATAATACAGAAAGTATGTATTTCAAATTTTAGCTTATACTTTGTTGTAGTTCTCGTTGTTGACCTTTGTGCACTTACACTCAGAATATAGATTTTTCATACGCCATCATATTTGATGATTAATATTAAGAGTTTTCCCAAATAAAAATCCCCACAAAAAATTGAAATACAATTTATATTTGTTAAAACAAATGTCTCCATTACATCCCAACCCCTTTAATATACTGTATGGTATGGAGGAGAAAGAATGAGCAGGAACATAGACGTCATGAATTGCACTCGGTGCATTGAGAAGAAAGATTCAGTCATGCAGCAGAGATAAACTACTAACCTTTTAATAACTTAAAATGTTTAAGCCTTCCCAAATTACCTCTTTGAAAATTGAACATGACAATAAGGTTTCTATAAGCTATTTCAGGGGCGGATCAGGAATTGAAGTTGGGGGGGGGGGGGGAGGTGTAACTGTATGAGGCAAGGGGTCTGGGGGCCGCCTTGAAGTGGGGGCGATTCCCCCTGAAACTCCTGGATTTTACAGATTTTATAGGGCTTAAAATATGTCTCCTCTATAGTCATTTTTACTATTTTCTGTCATTTTCAATAAGGTGAAATTAATAAAATAACGCAAATTTTAAGGGTTTTTGGAAAAAATAGCAGTTTTCCCACTAAAAGTAATTCAATAAATCAAGTGTTTGTCAGACATTTATTTCTCTGAGAGTGGAGGAAATTATTGCTTCTTTCATCGTATATATTTCTCTAAACAAGTTAAGAGACCATGATTTACTTTGAAAAATTTTAGGGGGGGGGGGGGGGGTCGCGCCGGTTGCCCCCCCCCCCCTTACCTATTATATCCGCCAATGCATTTACGTATGTGCTCTTGCAATTGACCTTTTTGCACTCACAATGATTGCATTAATATTTAGTAATTTTTCATACAATGGTAGAAAATGAGAAATTCAAACAAATTGATTAAAGTTAGGGCTGTGCGGTGCACCGAAAATGTCGGTGCACCGCGATTCATACCGTTCGATTCGATGCACCGATTACAAATTCCGGATTTCGCTTCGGTTCGGTTTAGATTTTACTTACACCAAAACAACAAATATGGCGTCCGAGTGATGTTGAAAACATGTGGATTTTTATGCAACAGAGATTTAAATCACTACTGTGTTGAGAGTTAGCATTTTCACCACTCATATACCAACAGAATATGGTCTGTAAGATCATTGCAGTTTATCTTTACATGACATATAGCATTTATGTCAGTGGTGGAATGAAATCAACATCGTAATGAAACAGATTTGACAGTTAATATGAGAGAAGTAAATCAATAAAGGAGAGATTTTCAAAGACTCTCAATTGATAGAATTATTGAATTTTTGCATATCAATGAAAGCAATATCATATACATTTTAGATTCACTATAGATTTGTTTAATAATCCAAAACGTATGTAGCACATTGATATAACAAATTTTGATAGACTGTCAGTGTTTTATTTTTTCTATCAAAGTTATAAAATGTCATTATGAATAGATATGATGTTTACAAATGACGACATATAGTTATATAACTTGAATAAAATCAAATCAAATATGCTACTCATTAAAATTGTTAATTTTTGTGGTGTCATTAGATAAATTGGACCTAACATGAACCGAATCGAAAATAACCGAACCGTGCTGTTCTGAATCGAAACCGAACCGAATCGAGGTAACCCTGAATCGTCCCAGCCCTAATTAAAGTTATGAAATTGGTATTTTATTTTCATTTAGAATTGTTTACTGATTTTGATATATCAAAAACTTAGAATAATCAACAATGACACTTCCTCTATATTTATGCAATATTATTGTCTTTAAGAAAGACATGTAATACATGAGTACATGTACTTGTTTTCCATTAAATTCACACTTTAGTATGTTGCACAATATATCCATTGCTCTGGGATCACAAATACATTAATTGATTCTATCCAAATCCCACATTTTGCAGAAGTTCTTGAATTTTCTCTGTAACCTGTAAAGTTGTGGTGTCCAGGGGGTATGACATCATCAATGTAAATGAAGTACCTGTTAAAATATATTCTGTATTTTCAAATATTGAAAAAAAAAGATGAATATCTAATATACTAAAAATTGTCTTTATAAATGTCTGGTGATAATATGAAAAATTCTACCTTAGAAAATAGTGTACCTTTCTTGCTGATTTTCATGGCAAATTGCTGTTGAAGTTGTTGGCTCGGAGCCCATTTCAACTTGCACTGGTCCTTAGGATGATGCTTAGAAAAAAAAATCATAATTAATATTTGCACAGTCAGAATTAATTATACTGTGTTAGACAATGTCAATTTTCAAAATTGTGTGTCTCAACAGCTGCTCAATGCATGTTCAGTGAACTATAAAATGCTGATATATTGAAAATTACATACAACATGTATTTCATTATGTTAATTTTTAAAATCTTGTCTGAAATCAGTATTACATATGTAACACTAGGTTAAATGTGTGCAGTGCTGCAGCAATGTGAACTCATGCAGTTGTAGTACATCTGCATGATTGTTATTTATTTCATATTGTTGTACATACACCCCCACCCCCACCCCCGGGTCCTCAATGAGGTGAATAAACATCACAATATCATATTGCAATATGAGATGACAGATATGTTTTCATAAACTGCCAGTTCATTCTGATAATATCAAAACAAGACAACTCTAGATTTATCACACCGGTCTCCTTTACCGAGTGTGGGTCAAGAGAAGGACATACATTTTGTACATATCTTATTTTCATACAATAAATATATTTGCCTATGAGGGGGGCTTGTGATTTTACAAATATTTTAAATAAAGTTTTGTAGACCTACATGCTTGTGTGAAACATGAAACCCCAGATTTGAAATATCTCTTAGGTCAATGAAATTTCAAGATGCTATAAGTACTATCATATATACCAAATAGAATTTTAGTGCAACACTCAACCCCCCCCCCCCCCCCTCAAACTTGTGGGAGCCCTATTTTTTTTAAATCTGGCACATACATGACATCCCTTTACAATTACATGTGCATGTAGGAGTTATATTTTGGGCACATATGGAATACATAAATGCACAAAAAATGAAACAGCTCCAAGTTGTGCGCTTACAGATGTTATTATAAAATCGCGTTGTGAAATAGCAGAGGAAAAGCGGGTTGAATACAAATTTAATTTGCCATTTTTTTCACTTACCAAACGAAATAATGATTTCGTTGTCCACGTTGAATGCATCCATCGAATTCCTCTTCTCAGAAGAAACTTTGTTTAAACTCTCAATGACTACATAAACAGTATTGAAACTTGCAGCACTCGGACATCACGATCACGCTACATCAACAACTTTGTTTACGTAGTGTAGCTATGCATGGTGGTGAATTTCGTGAGGTAAAAAGTGCCATTCTTCACGGACGAAACATTTGGTCCACTATTATTACGTTGACGTATTCCTAATCTAAACTATGGCCAAATTTCTCTATCTTTCGTCGAGACGACCCTCTCAATCATCGAGTCAGTCACAGCAACAACTTGTACTTTCGGAACCCCTTTTTGTTTTTCAACTACTCTATGACGGTGTGCGGAATTCCGAAAAATAATTTCACGTGAAAATACGAATGTGCTACACGGGCAGTAGCTATGACGTCACAGCCTACTGCATATGCGGTGAAGTATGAAGCGCGAGCTCGAGGACTTACGTACTAAGGCTACACGGGCAGCAAACTCCTCGTCGAGGCCTCATTACGTCACAGTGCCTACGAATGTGAGCAAACGAACTCTGGTGGAAGTTTGCACGGGCAGATGAAAACGAATCTCACTATTCGCAACTTTAGGACTAGGCTATTGCGCATGCGCTATTTCTGACCTTCACCTTCTGCATCCAACATGGCGCAAAGTTTGACAGTGTTTTTCGTAAGTAATGTTTATCTTTTAGTTACTGGTGTTTTTTTCACTGAAAGTGCATTTTTGAACAAACGGATCATGAACGTCCCTTTAGTGATGGATATTCTACAACACATGTTACGTAAAACACTGCTTTTAAATGTTGTTTCATAGAACAAGCATAAGAATGGTTTTAATGAATACTGGAATTTTATAAGCCGGTTAGTTCAAAACATAAATTGGTGGTATTAATAGGTTAAATGTGTCAGAATAATTTAATTTCCATGTAATTTATTCAGATGCTTTATTACAAGTACTCAATATATGTATTGCATTCATCGCATAAACATACGTGTGTATTAGCATTTATATATATATGCATTTCCATGCAACCCAACTGTAATTTATCTAAGTTATATAACTTTATTAATGAGTCAGTGATGATCATGAAAATAATGGAATGCTTCAATGCACACAGGATAGGCTTAGTGGACAGTTCACAACACGAAAGGAGGTCTCTCATCTTGAAAATTCATATAACAGTATTGTTATGAACTCTAATGTTAGAATAGTATTGTGGTTATGTAGTTCAACTTAGTATTTAAATTTTATACATGTTAAAAATTATTACGCAACTTTTTAGCTATGCCATTACACTAAGAAATCCAATCTAATTTAGTCTAAATTAGCTTAAAGTTGTCTATTGTCATAAATTACTTTAAAAAATGATGGAACACTGATCATTTATTTTGTTGAATCTTATAGAAAGATATCTCAGTTAGTTCATGAATGTGTCTATTTTTTGTAGGTTGTAGTGCTCTTTACTATAGTCTTTGGGATGAAAGATGGCAGTGACCAGTTCTCAGTTCCTGTAAGAATATATACAATATGGATGTAACTTTAAAATTAGAATGCTGGAGTTGGTTGGCTGAAATACAGTTTGTATACAAGTATATGTACGCACATACATGTACAACAAGCCACTCCACACAAAAATTACAGATTTTGATTTTTTCAATGATACCAGTTAGAATTCAAAATGCTGGCCTATTACAAAGAGTAAATTCTCTCTCTCTCTCTCTCTCTCTCTCTCTCTCTCTGTCTCTGTGTATTTTTTTTTTAATTTGTTTCGTCACCAATCAAGGGCCCTCGAGGGGCATATACATGTACATACAATTTTAACAATATATGTATTTTCATGTCTGTATTTTATCTTTATGTATGTTTGAATATGGTATTACAAATGTACATGTGTACATGTATTACATTCTTTTGTCACTGTGGTTCATAATTTTTAATTTAGATGACTGGAGATATTCCGTTATTGGAGTTGCTTCCTGAGATACCAGTAAGTTATATATATACTAAGAAATATCACAAAGCTGATAGAATATATACTCAACTGATTTCTTCAGGAGTAAACTGTATTATATGAATACCCATATGTGTGTGCAAGACATCTAGTTTCAATTTCCATTGAATATATTTACATTAGGAGTATTCTGTCAAAGATATGCAAGTGGAAAAATTTAAATTTATTATAGTCTTATCATGCTTATTGTAGAGAACAGTGGATGCCTACCCTCAACAGTTTTCTTTGGATTCAACTGATGTAAGTATAAGTAAATCCTACATCTGAGCCATGGTTTCAAGTAAGTTGTTGAATAAGAAATTTGTATCACATATATTTACAGTCATCATTTCTTAGCCTGCATTATTTAATCTGAGATTCCTCTGACCATTTACTTCCACTTTTATATATACATGACTGGATCTATCACTTGTTTATATATATATATAAAACTACAAGTAAGAGTTAGAGGAATGTCAGATTAGCCTGAGCTGAAGACTTATGAAAATCATTTATCATTGACTGCTTTTTGAATTTCTACTTCCTCTCCAAAATCAAGAAGCCAAGTTGAAAACCAAACTTACCATATTAAAATAAAAGTACATAAAGGGGATGAAAGGTCTACACAAAAAAGGAGTATTAAGAAGAAATATTGAACATTATATTATCAGCATTGAATAAATGGCCGTGACCATTAGTCATTCCAATGTTCATTAACTGTGGTGGATACTGCTAATTTACACAAATTTGTTAGATTTCTAACACAATAGATTTTACGCTAGTGTCAGTCTATTGTCTAATATTAATGCATGGTCTTTAACATGAATACTACATTTTTGTAGATTTCAGAGACTGACTCGGTAATTGATAGAGTCATAAATAATGAGGTCCATTTACAAATGTTAGATGATTCTGAACTTGAACGTACCCGTCAGGATGAATATTTGACATTATATGGACTTCACAGACAACCAATAGTAGGGGATGGGAATTGTCTCTTTAGGTCTGTTAGTCTTGCCCTCTATGGAAACCAAAATCATCACCAAGAGCTACGAAATGCAGCAATACATGAAATTGAACAAAATTTGGATATTTTTCATATGTTTTTCTATCATTCTAATGGTAACCAAATGACTTATCCAGAAATTCAACAAGAACTGAATAATCTTAGGCAGTTAGGCACTTTTGCAGGGCAGGAATCAATTTTGGCAATGTCTAGGCATTTTGGAATCAACTTATTAGTAACTGTTGGTGGTGATCAGGATAATCCAGAAGTTGTGACGCTTGAACATGACTTTGGAAATTCAAATTCTAGAATTCATTTGATTTGGACAAGGGCAGGGGGTGGACATTATGAAACAGTGACTGAAACATCACCACCAGACAATCAGAGAGAACCAGTATCATTAGCATTCAAAAGTAATTATTGCTGGAATTTTGATCATTCTGCATGTAGGAAATTTAACTTGGATACATTGAACTCATTGAAGACTACAAACAGACGAGAGACAATTGATATACTAGAAAATCCACAAAATCTACAGACTACATACAGACAATACATTCATATGATCAAGTTACAAATGTAGAACATGGTATCTATCAGAAAAATCAGTGTTCAGTTTGCATGAAAATTTTCCATGATAAAGCAAATTTGAATAGGCACAAGAAATCTGTACATGAGAAAGAAAATGGTAAAAGAATGCCATGTATTGTTCCATCATGCGACTTAGATTTTTATCATGTTGAAATTCTTGTGAGTCATTTGATAAATAATCATGATGCAGACATTAGGGTGGAAGATTTGAACTTTGAAAATCTTGATTCTTTTGAGAAATATTTGACAGAAGAGTTTATAAACAAAAACACAAGATATGTTTTGCATAGACCAAAAACTGTAAACAAGGATGGTTCTGAGAGATACACACTGGTTTGTCATAGGGATGGGAAAAAGCGAATTGCATGTGATACAAAAGATAGAAAGAGGAGGGAGAAAAAAAAAGGGTTCATGTAAATTAGATGGTTTATGCTTATCAAGATTTTCAGTTTTGGTAGAGAAGGATGGAACAGTTAAAGCAAAATACATACAATCACACACACACTCAACAACTTTTGAAGATAGTAAATTTTTACCTATTCCAGATCATTTGAAGTCAGACATAAAAACTATGTTAGCATTAAAAATTCCTATAAATACAATTTTAGACAAAGTTAGAGACAAATTTAGTGACAGAAACAATCGAGATGACTTGACAGACCTGAAACATTATCATTTGATTGACAGAAAGACAATACACAATCTAAAGCAAAAGATTATTGACTCATCTGTTATTAGACACAGTGATGATGCAACATCAACATTTCTTCGAGTAGATGCTTTAAGGAAAGAAATATTTGATCCCATTCTGATTTTTAAACAACAAAATGTAGATGACAGCAAGATTGGACTGGCTAAGGAAGACTTTATGTTGGCAATAATGACGAAACAACAGCTAGACATGTATGAAAAATATGCACCCATAATTCTTTGCATGGATTCCACCCACAAAACAAACTTATATTCATTTAAGTTGATAACCCTTCTAGTTCCAGATGAATTTAGATGTGGTTATCCTGTTGCATTTTGTATTTCCAATAAAGAAAATGAACAAGCTATTTCTGTTTTTTTAAATGCTGTTAAAAGCAAATCTCCACAAACAAAAGTAAATATTTTAATGACAGATGATGACAATGCTGGTTGGAATGCAGCAAAGAATGTATATGGATCAAACTTAGAACATTTCCTATGTATTTGGCATGTACACAAAAACTGGCGATTAAAAATTCAGCAGCATGTTAAAGACACAGAGCAGCAAGCCGAAATTTATTGTTTATTATGTGCTGCAATGGATGCTAAGACTGAAACATTATTGAATACATATTGTGATATTCTGGTTCAAAGATTGTCTGACATTAATCCAAATTTACTGACATACTTCAATAATTATTACTTGTTGAGAAAAGAGAAGTGGGCAATGTGTTTCAGGAAAGGTGAATATTCCAATGTTAATACAAATATGTTTTTGGAAAGCTTTCACAATCAATTAAAAACAATTTACTTTGAAGGAAAAAGAAATCGTAGAATAGACATTCTGCTGGAAACCCTGCTACAGATTGAAAATAATTTGTATTTCAAACATTTGGCTGCTAAAAAGTTCAATATTCCTTCAGGGGAAATTATGAAGACTTTGGATCGACATCAGAGTAGTTTTGAGATTCAAAATTCCTCAGTCTGTCAGGTTAATGAAAACACATTCACCCTTAAATCACAGAAAAATTTATATACAGTAGTGACGCATTGTCAGAAATGTCCTGAAACACATTGTTACATGAAATGTAAAAAAGTACCCTGTATAGATCTGTGTAGACATCTCCTTACTTGCAACTGTTATGACTATTTGGAAGGGAATATTTGTAAACATCTACACAAGGTTCAGTCCTTACTTTATCGTAATACTGGTAGCTGTACATTAGAGGATCAGACTAACATTCATAATGAAAATATTACTGACAAGGTTATCAGTCCACCAGTTAAGAAAAGAAATATTTGTGACACTTCGACTTCATCAAAGATTCAAGGTATTCAAGAAAAACTGAACAAAATAATGTCTCAGATAAAGAATAGTCCTCGTGTTCAGGAATATAGACTGGATAATATTGTCACAGCATTGGATCACATAATTTCTGCCAATGACGGGTGTGAAAACCTCCCAAACTCCTTAAAAGGGTTTAAGAGGACTGAGAAAATATCTTCCAATGCCAATAATGTATTACAGCCACGCTTTAGGTCCACTGCTAAAAATCCTGGGAAGAAGAGAAGAAATCCTTTAAGAAAGCCATCCCAGCAAGAGAAAGAGAAGGTGCTTCTTCAAAGCATAAATCAAGGTATAGAACAAGGTCAAAGGTCAGGTAAAAATCGGGTTGCTGAATCACAAGAAAGTCAGAGAATGGGGCCATCTGTAGCACCATATCCTCCCTTAAGACTTGTTCCTCCCACTGAGCCACCGGTCCTTCCATTGCAACCACAGGGTCCAGTTATCAATCCTACTGAACCTCAAGGCCTACCCTCTTGGTATAGAATTCCTCCTTCACTATATGGTAGAAGGGTAACAATTATACAAAGTGATGGAAGAAAACAAGATGTTATATTTACAGGTGGACAAAACAATAATGGTACTAAAGATGATGATAAATAAGATTGTCATTCCTTTTTATCATCAGATATACATGTATGTGTATTCCTTTTAATGTCATACATAATGCAAGTATGGATAGTGTCAACCATACTTTTAGACTTTGACAGACCATAGACAGTGGGGAAGGGCATATGGAAAATATCTTGTGTGCTTAAATCATGTTCAGTTTTCATCTAATAGTTTGTAAGGCTAGGTAATATATACATGTATTTGTTCCAGTTAATTATTTTGTTTCAGTTTGTTTTATTCTAGGTATTTGTGTACTGCCTGTCTATTAATGTAAAGTTTTATTGCTTCAAAGAATTTCAAGACCACTCTAGCAGTATGTGCTATTCAATTTCAATTTTTAACCGATTGACAACTGTAACAGGCATTAAGTCAGTCCAGTAGTAGACTGACAATGGTAGATGAGCTTAGCTGGCAGCTCTAGGCCAGTGTTTTGTTGCAGGATAGTCAATGAATTCATGATTAGACAGACAAGACAGATCATTTCTTGATTATTAATATTCTATCATTAACAACTTTTACTTGCATACTAATATTACGTTACAAGTTATGTTTATATTGGAGGATAAAATGTGTAATATTAGATAATCTCAACAGTCCACTTATAGACTCACAGTGGCAGATGTGCTTATATAGCGGAATGTTTGTGCAGGTGAATTAATGCAAGCGAAATTTTGCAAATAAAATTTTCCTCCTTTTCTTCTTACATTTTGATTAACAATTTTTAAATAGTAGTCTAGTCAATGTACAGGATGACCTCAAACTAATGGCTACAAAAGCTTTTATTGCTTTAAGTTATACTAGAATATAGTCTCAACAACATATAAAAAATATACAAAAGATTTTATAATAATTGTCCATATCCAATCCTGTAATTTGAGTTTTAAATAATCTGATACCAATTGATATGATATAATTACTGTATTTAAAAAATTTCACATTTCCACGATTTCTCAATGTAAACCCAATATTTGCCCCAAAATTGAATTTTCCTCAAGTTATAATTTTGTATTGTTTTAATGTTACTTGTACACATGACATAAATACCTTATTTTTAGTGGTAATTAGCTTTGTACCAATTAGTTTGAGGTTTGGCTTAAATTTTGACAGATTGACTAGACTATAGGCCCATAATACTAACTTAAACTAAAGGATTTATGAGAGGATACAATCGTTTTAATGTGATTTGTTTCATTGCTGCAGAATTCCATTTCAAAATGGGCCGAAACTTTCCTGGTTTCTTGAATAAAGCTCAATATTTTAATGTTTAAATATGTGAATTTTGAGAATATGTAAAAATAAAACTTGTAAAAACATACATGTAGTGAAAATGTATATTTGAAACCAGGAAGGTATCAGGGAATTTCCTTGACAATTTTGGTGTCTCAGTTTGATCTCTTCTCTGACTGATGAGGCCCAGGGAGACAAACTGACATACATAGTCATCAGATTCATTTACCAGGAAACTTGGTAGGGATGTATAACATTGTGATTTTCATACAGACTCACTTCTCAATTATGATAGACAGTAGAAAACCACAAGATTTTATAACATAACTTGTATACATTGCAGAGTTGGTCATTTCTGTAGGCCAACAATAGCTATTTAAGATGACTCACTATACAATAAGTATATATTCCAAAGAGGCAAAAAATATACAAATTTGGATAAAAACATGATTTTCAAAAAAAAAAATTTCACATGAATAAAAGACTGGGGGATTTGAACTCAAGATCTGCGTTCACTAGCCTAATGCTTTAACCACTGAGCTACAATGATAGACAAACAAATAGATCGATACAAATAATTTCACAAAACATTTAAATTGTCATCTTGTGACGTGGTGTCATACAGAGTATAAGCTTTAGTGTAGTGAGCTACCTTAAACAACTTGAAAAGCTAATTTACTTAAAACACCTTATTAAAATGTAATTAAATTTATTTTTGCCAATGAAGTTCTCATAAAGATTAGCTCTACCATGCCACTTGGATTTTACACTATTTGCAGATTTACTTTTATTGTTATGATGAACTATGAATTTGTAAAAATGAAATTTGTACACAAAATTAACATTATCAAATTTCCTTTACAGGGGTAAAGTACCCGAAAAGACGATGTGTGTACCAAATTGATGCATCAACTCCTGCAAGGAAATTTGTTGGTTTTTGTGAAATAAAAGAGTTTATATTTTCTCAAGATTAATGGATGTTATGAGAAGACTTAAAACATGTATTGATTATACAGATTTAATAAACAGTTGTTATCATTGCATACCAGTCAGCATGGACAGGGTTAAAGGGACGGGTTCACGATTGTTGAATGAAATATTTTTCATTTTTGATGTTAACCATTAAAAACATAACTCATTTAATGTTGACATCCAAAATTTTGACCTTCTGAATGCAAGAATAAAAGAAATATTTTAGCCTTAGATATGTGTTATGTAAACAAAGACTTGAGTCTTTTAATGAATACAAACAAACCTATGAATTATTAATTTTGTAAGAATGCTTAAAATGTGAAAGATATAATAAACTTGTATCTATATCCATTTCTTTTGAAAATTTCATAAACTGTTAACAGCAACATACCACCAACTTTTTTACAAAAAAAAATAAAATAATAGACTCTCTAAAATGATCTTCTTTTATAATGTATTAAACTTTAATTTCTAAGTAAAATCTTTTAAACACATAGACAGTAGATTTTGATCATTGAAAGTGAGAAACAAAATTTTGGAGAAAGTAATAAATCACTCCCCTTAAAGGTTACACATCTTCAGTAGAAAATACATCAAGGAGAATACATTTGGCAGAAATGACTTCTTTAAATAATATTATATAACATAAACTATTTATTTTCATGCATATTTATCGGTATAAAAATCAAAGTAATTTATAGGTCCCCATCATATGGCAGGTGCCCTAGAGTAATCATTCTGTCTGCACGTCCATCCATCAATACTGTCTTTCTGCCTTCGTCGTTGCGGAGTTAAGGGACTTTAAATTTTTTAGGTCACCTCAATCATTCAGGAGACCTATTGCTATCTGTTTTTATCAGTCAGTTATAAACAATGGAACATTTGAAGCTTCTTTTGAACAGCTGAACCAGTTCTAACAAAATTTGGTATAAAGTATCTATGGGTTAAGGGGAACAAAAAATGTGAATTTCATTGACCCTACCTCCCTTGGGCAAGATTAAAATAAACTGTGAAATTTATAAACTCTGGGTTTAGGACCCAGAGTGGAGCTAAATTGGTCATATATTGAAAATATGTTTTATCACCGAAAACCTTTTTCACTTCTAGAGAGCAAGGAGGCAAACTGTTTGCATTATTATAATGAGTCATATGCTATAGTTGTGAAATTTATGACTTTTGGGTTCAGGCTCCATTATGTTTACATGTCGGAGTAAGTAAGTATGGAGTTTTCTACTGCATATAGATTAGATGTTTTAAACCCTATGGCTAATTACTTAATTACTTGCAAACAATGTTGGTGTATTAATGATTTTTAATATTTAGATGTGTGTGTATACACCTTTATGTATAGGTGTGTATGTTTGTGTGTTATTTAGCTTGAAGATCAGCTCCAATCGTTTACTTGAAATATAACCATAAGAAGTGCAGTGACTCCTCCTTCCTTCTTGTCCAATGTAATTTTTGTCCTGTTTCAATTCTGTCTTTTGGTGTGCCCCCCCCCCTTATGTATGTAACATCTCCTTATGCCCTGTTGGGGCTCTGAATTAGAAATAAATCTATCGTATTCTATGGCATCTTAGAACTTGTAATAGTAAGAAACATAATTTTTAAAAATTTACTCAGAAGGTTTGCTTTAAATCCATAGAATACTGAAACAGAATATGCAAGATGTGGCTCACTATAAAGACATCATAAATACATCTATAAATAAGCTGTCTCGAATTCTTGGGGTACAAGACTGCCAGTCTAATGGACTTGGCACAGGCACCATCCCTGGGTACCCTCTGTGTTCATGACAACATTTTATAATATTGTTTTACTTTACTACCCATATAGTACACTTGTACAGTGCATTTTCAATCAGCATTATGATGAGCCAATTCAAGACTAATGTCAATTGTAGAAACTCTAACATGTGTATATGGTATACATGTGTATATTGTATCATGTAGTTATAATGTTCAATTGTTAAAATTGTATATGCTCCCACCCCCTGGAGGGCTCTTGATTGGTGAATATTAAAATAAAAATATTGAAATATTTATTATTTATTCTGCGTGATTGTGCAATAACTCATTGTTGAACAGGTAAGTATAAAACTGTAGGTAAAGTTTACAGGCTATTGAGATCTCTATAAAGAATGGTGTATGTACGAGTAGTGTGTCATTGTGATGCACTTTTCTCTATACACTTGTTACACATGTAGACTCCTGTAGTATTGAGATTCGGGTACCACATAATAACTGAAATAGGGGGGGGGGGGTAGTGCCCCCCTTGGCACTGCACCGAACCTCCCTATCACTATTTAAACGTTGTAAAATATTTGTATTAGCATCTTTAATGGTTTTTATCCATATATAAACATTATGTGTGTCCGTAATACATCAAGAAATTATATGCATATCATTAGGCGTTGGTGTAAATTTATTCTCAATAACCTTACGAGTGTTGTAAGTTGTAATGTATGTATAAAGCAAATCGTTTTCTGTGTGTAATACGTACTGATACTGTGACACATGTCGATTGGTCTTTTGTTTACAAAAACTGAACAAATTCGAGCTTGATTCGTTGTCAATATTTAGCGCATGCGCAATAACCTAGTCCTAAAGTTGCGAATAGTGAGATTCGTTTTCATCTGCCCGTGTAGCACATTCTGAAAATACACGCTTTTTACTGATCACGTGGTTGCTATCCGTCTCTACCTTAATGGCAATCAAAAATATCTATGATAAAAACTGTGTCATTGATCAAACTTGTTGCCCATCACCAAAGGTTTTTTACAAGGTAGTATTTATTTGTGACATACCAGTTGAAGAACAAAAAAGAAAGAAAAAATGAGAAACCTATCCAACAACAATATCTTTTATGTTGTCCGAACGTAAATTTTATACCTTGGTTCAAATACCTCTTACAACCCCATTATCTGTGTTATATTTCTTCTTCTTTTAAATTTCGAAAATAATTTTCGAAAAGAGACACTACAGCTCATTTTGCGCAAAAATCATGAAATGACAATTTTCCTAGCGCTTTCTCAATTTTTGTTGTATTGTTGAAAGTATGAACTTTGCGAAAATAACACTTATCTAAAGTTAAAAATTATCGTTTTAACGTAAAAATTAATACTTTTTGATGGCCTATACAAAAAATATCGAGTCTCCTCCTTTCAGTCTTCAGACGTATGCGCATAGACAGTAAACAGTGCAGCATGTCGTCCAGTGAGAGAAAGTGTAGTTGATAGATCTAGAATTTTGACAGATTCTGTGAGAAAAAAGGTAAAAATAGAATGAGATAAAACTCATACGTGAAATAAAATTTACCATGGTATCAGTTTGACCGTTGGAAAACAAAGAGTTCGGAGAAACCCATGTAACTCAGTGGCGGATCTAGGATTTCCGAAGGGGGTGTGAAAGTCAAAGATTAGGCACAGTAATCGGCCATTCTGGTGCAAAATTTGGATTTTCATTCAAAATCTGTGGCGTAAAAACGGAGGGGGGATCCTGCCCCCCCCCCCCCCCCTAAATCTGCCATTGAGACTAGCTGCGAAGACACTACTTTTAAAAGTAAGTGCTATTTTTATCTGAACACGACACGTGTTAGTTGTAAAAACATCGGTCAATGGGAACATGGAAGGGTTTCTGTTGAAATAATGATTGATATAATTACTTATTTTAAGGAGCAGGGAATACTCTTATATTTGAAAGGTGAGTGTGGACCTCCTTGAAGGGGAATTTAAATAATTTCCTACACAACACCTTTGCTGTCATTCAAAACCACGTGATGTAAATAAGCATTCAAAAGTCCGAGTCAGAATAGCTGCAATAATGTAGCCCTCTCCGATTTTTTTTTTTTTTTTTTTTTTTTTTTTTTTTTGGGAGAGGGCTACAACTCCTTAGGATATCCGTAATGGTGCAAATGCGGGAGTGATTCACTCCCGCAACATTTTCGATAATTATAAACATTTGGTGGCTTTCTTTACTGAAATAAAACTGGTAATATATGTTTCTTAGTCTATATATGAATTTAAAATCTGTAACTTACGATTTTTGAGGCTTTATCCTACGATTTTAAACAAATTCGATATACTCCTATTTCTCGATTCGTATTATCCGCCATATTTACTGTTCTAGAATTAAACTTCCGGCTGTCAATTATACTGCGTATTTGCATATTCCCCATATAAGGTATCCTGAAAACGTCAGAATAAAAAAAAAATCGGATAGGGCTACATTATTGCAGCTAGAGTCAGAATGAAGAAACCTTTGAATTCCGAACGATCTTCAAAGCGCAGTTGAGAGTAAATTGATGCATCCCAATTGTTCAAAATTGTCAGTATCGATATGAATTTTATCATTTTATCAATACATGTTTTAAAAAACACTTTATTAAAATGTGGAAAATGAGCTGTAGTGTCTCTTTAAGTCATCTTACACTAACATTACACGTTGCTGAGAGAGGAAAGCCCATATGCGTGTGTGTCACGTGTTGGCGTCACATCAGTCTTGTCATTTTCCTTTTTCTGCTTTGCAAGAACTGCTTAAGTTTTATTGAGTGCTCTAAGACAATCTTAGGCAAGAAAATTATTGCAATTTAATGGGAATAGATTATACATATACTGAGGTGAAGCACGGTCAAGAATGAGAAATAATCCATTATTTCTTCAGCTTTATCAAATGAGGACTTAATGTCGGTCCAGTCTCGTGAAGTCTGAGGGGATATTGAAGTTTATTTGATTGGAATTCTGCAGGGTCATCCCTTTATTAGCAAGTAATCAGCCTAAAAGACATGTGATATTATGTCTTCGACTCAATTATAAAGCGACAAAGCACGGGAGGCGATTCTAACCTATATGGAGGTCAAGTATTTGGAATGAGACAATGAGAAACACATGCATTTAATGAAAAGGTGAAGATAACGTCAATATCGTGAGATATCAAGGAATGAAGCCAAAGGGGCAATGTCTTTCATGTGGAAAAGAAAGAAACATTATTTACAGGAATTTTAAAAGAAAAAAGATTTTTGATATTTCGTTGCCTTTAAAACAAGCAAAGATGAAGGAAATGCGGCTGCTGAACGCATTAAATTACTTCGGGTTATTTACAAAAGCATCAGGCACCTTGCAGCTGCATTTGTTCTTTACAGGTAAACGTTATCGTCCTTTTATTTTTAGCTCACCTGGGTATATTATATTACATTGTTTTGTCACATCTGAACGTTTTCAAATTCTATATAGTCAATTCATGTTTGAACCAATGGGAGGGGCTGAGACCATGAAATTTATGTTACACCTTTATAAGAAGAGGTGAAGAGAGCCACAGTGATTACTCTTCTTAACTCCGGTATGTCCAGCAAACACTGCATTTAGAATTAGTAAGAACACCTCTACCGAAATTGTGCAATTCATTATCCCTTAACGGCAGCGATCTCTCATTTTTATTCCGGGATATCAAACAAACAAACTGTATCCAGCAAACAAAATGTGTATTCAGCAAACAAAATGTGTATTCAGCAAACAAACTGTGTATCCAGCAAACAAATTGTGTATCCAACAAACTGTGTATCCAACAAACAAAAAGTGTATCCAGCACAAAAATTGTGTATTCAGCAAACAAACTGTGTATCCAGCAAACACACAGTGTATCCAACAAACACACAGTGTATCCAACAAACTGTGTATCCAACAAACAAACTGTATCCAACAAATTGTGTATCCAAATACTGTGTATCCGGCAAGCAAACTGTGTATCCGGCTAGCAAACTGTGTATTCAACAAACAAACTGTGTATTTAACAAACTGTGTATCCAACAAACTGTGTATCCAACAAACTGTGTATCCAACAAACAAACTGTGTATCCAACAAACAAACTGTGCATCCAACAACAGTGTATCCAAGAAACTGTGTGTGCAACAAACAAACTGTGTATCCAGCAAACTGTGTATCCAAAACCAGTGTATCCAAGAAACAAACTGTATCCAACAAACAAACTGTGTATCCAGTAAACAAACAGTGTATCCAACAAACTGCATCCAACAAACAAACTGTGTATCCAGCAAACAAACTGTGTATCCAACAAACAAACTGTGTATCCAGCAAACAAACTGTGTATCCAGTAAACAAACTGTGTATCCAACAAACAAACAGTGTATCCAACAAACAAACTGTGTATTTAACAAACAAACTGTGTATCCAACAAACAAACAGTGTATCCAACAAACAAACTGTGTATCCAAAAACTGTGTATCCAGCAAACAAACTGTGTATCCAACAAACAAACTGTGTATCTAAAAAATAAACTGTGTATCCAGTTTACAAACTGTGTATCCAGCAAACTGTGTATCCAAAAACTGTGTATCCAGCAAACAAACTGTGTATCCAACAAAGAAACTGTGTATCCAGCAAACTGTGTATCCTACAAACAAACTGTGTATCCAGCAAACACACTGTGTATCCAGCAAACACACAGTGTATCCAACAAACAAACAGTGTATCCAACAAACAGTGTATCCAACGAACTGTGTATCCAACAAACTGTGTATCCAACAAACAAACTGTGCATCCAACAAACAAACTGTGCATCCAACAAGCAGTGTATCCAAGAAACTGTGTATGCAACATACTGTGTATCTAGCAAACTGTGTATCCAAAAACAATGTATCCAACAAACAAACTGTGTATCCAACAAACTGTGTATCCAGTAAACAAACAGTGTATCCAACAAACTGTGCATCCAACAAACTGTGTATCCAGCAAACAAACTGTGTATCCAACAAACAAACTATGTATCCAGCAAACAAACTGTGTATCCAACAAACAAACAGTGTATCCAACAAACAAAGTGTATCCAACAAACAAACAGTGTATCCAACAAACAAACTGTGTATCCAAAAACTGTGTATCCAGCAAACAAACTGTGTATCCAGGAAACAAACTGTGTATCCAGTAAACAAACTGTGTATCCAACAAACAAACTGTGTATGCAACAAACAAACTGTGTATCCAGCAAACTGTGTATCCAACAAACAAACAGTGTATCCAACAAACAAACTGTGTATCCAAAAAATAAACTGTGTATCCAGTTTACAAACTGTGTATTAAGGAAACCAACTGTGTGCATTATGAATAAGCAGCTACCTTTATTGTGGAATTCATTATCCCTTGGCCAGAGTTCTGGATTTGGGGTGGAACTGGGTGGTTCATACAAGTTTAGTTACAATGCATTGGTTCTTTAAAATGCACCTTTTAATGTCCAGGACACCAAATACATTGAAACTAAACTGAAAAATTAACACTGTAAAGGCAGGCTTCTATCAAAACTGAATCTCATTGTCCAAACTATATGGAAAGTCCACAATGAACAATTGGGCCCCCGAATCAGGGGTCTAGGGTATCTAGTTCATGGCTTGGCTTCATTTTCGGGAAGTAAAGAAACATGACTTATTAAAAATCACGTTCTCCTGAACATTCAGGACTGTTAAATTCCTCAAAAAGCAACAATATCTAGAATTTTACTTCATTTTATTACATAGATTTAAAAAATATACGTAGACCATTTGACAATACTTCGGCAGGACGTGTTGACGTAGGGGTATAGCGGTGAGATAACGGAACATAACTCTTACGAGATTTCTCTGAACTTTCGTCAAATCGTACTCCCTTTTCAAGGTCTGAAAATCACAAAGGAGAACTTTTCAGTTCAAGCGTCCATTTTTATTGCCATCTACTACTACATTCTTGGAGTAAATATATTCGTTGATGTAAAGTTTCTTGTGTGTATAGCGGGACATCAAAAACACTATACGAACTCCTCCTGTTGTCATTCACCTTTCAATGTCATCATTACAACAAACATAGCAAGTTTTAGATATACACAAAACATAGAAAATATACTATTAATTTAATCCGAGGAAGTTTTTTTTAATCATTCGTCATTTTTTTCTTCCGACGTTTCAGTTTCCTTAAAACACTCCGGTTTGGCAATTGGCGCTCTGTTGAACTCCTGAAACACCAAGTCGTCCTCCACCATTTCATCGCTGTAAAAACCGTCATAATGAGACATCACCCTGATTAACATTTACACAGAGGTGGATACTGCATTACCATTGTAGATAGAAAACACATCATTCGAAGAACATTTTAGAGGAACCCCTTCTCCAGGGGTAATAGTTTTCGTAAAACAGTCTTCTTAAATGTTGTTTCTTGTTCCAAATGTAATAAAATATTCATATATGTTACCTTGATTCTCCTAACAGGACTAATTGATACACTATACGCAAATTTAATATATATATATATATATATATATATATATATATACTGAACAATTATTAATCCAACTGACCTTGACTTGTATGTAGGTAATACTACTTAAGATCAGGGTCATACAGCATCTCGTCATAAAAACCCTTGTATCAAGGACGATTTTCTAGTTTTTTTCAATTTATGAATGACCTAGCCACAGTATCTAATTGTAAACAATATTTGTTTGATCATTTAATGTCAGTTTTCGCCAACAAGTGATCTACTTTTTGACCAATTGGCACTTTGTCAGAATCGTTACACAAAGGCTGGGCAAAAACTTGATCGTGAAACTTTTAATTGCCCTTAACCTTGCCCAAGATATCTTAAGGGTTACTGTACACCACCTGACCAAGAGCAACGTTTGTGCCAAGTATGCCATTGACTTCCTTGTGTTCAAGGTCATGACACGGAAAGAAATAGCGAGCAGGACGGACAGGTGGACATTCTGATTCCTGTATACCGCCACAAACTGTTTGCGGGGGGGGGGGGGGGGGGGCTGTAATAAAGAGAGCTACCTATTAAACACCGCATCGTCCCCCAGTGATTCTCGGCAGCTGGTGGTTCTAGATGCGTGTTCTGGCATTGGGTGTGTCAAGGTAAACGGCAGTTCCAAAATCAGGTCACTGAAACACACCAGAAATGTTTATACAAGAAGAGTGGCTTATTCAGTATATCGATTTTTACTTTTAGGCTGCAAGATAAGATTTCGGCTTTTAAGAATCAAAACATTTATCAAAATAGATTAATCGAGATACGAAAAAGTAAGACTGGAAAATTGTGATCCTCCACTCTTGGGATGTTTTGCGAGGGCATCAGTTACATGTACCATCAGAGCCAATATAAAAACTACTACCACCATGAATATGTATGTCACTTATGAACCAAATATTTGCAGAGTTTAAAACAGGTAGTTTGCGTCTCTCTTACCTAGTTCCAAATCCGAATATCAGTTTGATGACAACCTTGTAAGACACGATGATTCCTGCGTTCTCCTTCTGAAGGCTCTCCGACATCCTGTTAATATTCACAATTCAACAGTAAAATCACATTCTCCTACTATTGAGCGCATAGACAATCTAATTAGATATCCCGTGTATGTGTATAAAGTAAGAGTTTGTTTTAAAATTTGGACCCCGTGTGTAATGCGATTATGATATATTTTTCTTGTATAATGCATGACATGACGTACTTAAAATGGGAAAAGGTACGAATCATAGAGAGCTCACGGCGTGTGTGACCGGTCACCAAGGAATGCTTACTCCTCCTAGACACCTGATATTACGTCTGGTATGTCTAGGGGTCCATGTTTGCACTACTCTTGATTTTGTATTCTTTATAGGAGTTATGAGATTGATCACTGTTTGTTATGTTCACTTTTTCATCTCTAAAGTATCATGAAATCCATGTTATGATTATATGGATGTTTATTCAGTACCTGTGACATATTCTGTTATAAGAAGTTTTACCATGCATGTTGTTGTGCCTTACACCATTCTATCATGCAGCTCTATCATGAATTAGCATGGTATGTTGATTAATCCACAAACTATCTTTTCATGTGCTGAATCAGAAATTGGTCCAAAGGTTAAGTTTCAATACTCTTCTCAATTCTCCGACAGTTGGGATTACTCCTATTCTGTTCTAGCTTCAAACAGCTTCCTGTGAGAGACAACTAGGTTATGTTTCTCCTTAAGAATATAACAAAGAGTGATCAATCTCATAACTCCTATAAGGAATACAAAATAAAGATTTGGGCAAACACAGACCCCTAAACATATCAGAGGTAGGATCAGGCGCCTAGGAGGAGTAAATATCCCCTGTTGACCGGTCACATCCACCGTGAGCCCTATGTCTTGATCGGGTAAACGGAGTAATCCGTAATTTAAAAAATCAGTGTGCTAAGAACGGCCTAACAATCGGTATGAAACACGTCAGACAGCATTTGACCCCATGATACGCTGTATTGTATTGTGTCGATATAAAAAGGAATTCTGATGACTCCAATCCCCCCCCCCCCCCGAACAGTCAATAAAATTTTGACTGCACTTGATTTTGCTTATGCTTTTGTGAAAGGATTGTATTTGAAAAGTAATAGAAGTTTATGAATTTTGACTTCCTTTATTGAACATATCAATTTAAGATATAGAATTTGAACTTTGACCTACTTTGTTGAACATGCCAAATTAGTATCCTCGTGCTTCAGTTTGCCATCCAGTGCCAGTCCCCGTTTGTCTCTGTTGTTCTCCAGAAGCGGCATCATGTGGTACGTCTTAAAGAATCCCGTCTGACCTGCCCTGATTGGGAACCCTTCTCTACAAAGCAGTAATAACGGGTACATTTCTAGTCATGTTCACAGGATGAAGTTGTGCCATTCAGTAAACGGAAAGGTGACTGAACAGTTACTGAAATGTGACTAAACGGTTACTGAAAGGTGACTGAGTGGTTACTGAAAGGTGACTGAGCGGTTACTGAAAGGTAATTGGACGGTTACTGAAAGGTGACTGAACGGTTACTGATAGGTGACTGAGCGGTTACTGAAAGGTGACTGAGCGGTTATTGAAAGGTGACTGAGCAGTTACGGAAAGGTGACTGAGCGGTTACTGAAAGGTGACTGAGCGGTTACTGAAAGGTAATTGGACGGTTACTGAAAGGTGACTGAGTGGTTACTGAAAGGTGACTGAGCGGTTACTGAAAGGTAATTGGACGGTTACTGAAAGGTGACTGAACGGTTACTGATAGGTGACTGAGCGGTTACTGAAAGGTGACTGAGCGGTTATTGAAAGGTGACTGAGCAGTTACGGAAAGGTGACTGAGCGGTTACTGAAAGGTGACTGAGCGGTTACTGAAAGGTAATTGGACGGTTACTGAAAGGTGACTGAACGGTTACTGATAGGTGACTGAGCGGTTACTGAAAGGTGACTGAGCGGTTACTGAAAGGTGACTGAGCGGTTATTGAAAGGTGACTGAGCAGTTACGGAAAGGTGACTGAGCGGTTACTGAAAGGTGACTGAGCGGTTACTGAAAGGTAATTGGACGGTTACTGAAAGGTGACTGAACGGTTACTGATAGGTGACTGAGCGGTTACTGAAAGGTGACTGAGCGGTTATTGAAAGGTGACTGAGCAGTTACGGAAAGGTGACTGAGCGGTTACTGAAAGGTGACTAAATCAGTATATGGCAGATCTTTCTAGACCTTTCAGTCGAATAAGTGGCACCTTTTTATCTTGTAGTTCAATACGTTTTCAAATTGCAACCTACAGTGGCATCGTTGTATTTCCCGAGGGACCAATTTTCGTTGATAGCTCGCGAAGTTGAAATCTCATCAAAATACACACAATGTATACAGCGTAACATTTTTAAAGTACAGATTTATATCCGCGATAACATATCCATACAAGACAATCTTGACAATCAGTCAATATATATGCGGATGATTCCACGCAAGATGTTTCCGATAAATCTTTAGATGTGATTGAAAAAAATGTTAAAGGATGATCTTATGAATTCTATGGAATGGATGCACAAGAACAAATTGATAATAAATTTAAAGAAAATACAATCTTTTTTTAATAGGAACGTCACATAAACCTTTGTATTAATGTTGGTGAAATTTTTATAGAAAATGTGGAATGTGCCAAACTTTTAGGTGTTTACATCGATGAATGTCTTACGTGGTCTTATCACACAGGTGCCTTTTGTAAAAAACTAAGTCAGAAACTATGTGTTTTAAGGAGATTGAGTACTTTTATGTCAAAGGAGGCACTACTCAAAATTTACAATACTATTGCTTTTCCTCATTTTAATTATTGTTGTACAGTATGGCAGGACACAAAGAACAAGACAAATATTGATAGGCTTTTTAAATTACAAAAGAGGGTAGCAAGGATCATTTTACATAGCAAAGTACCTCATTCAGTGTCAACTTCTTGCATGCTATCAAATTTGAGATGGATGCCTTTGATTGACTATTTTATTTATCGAAAAATTATTCTAATGTTTAAAGTTTTACATCATATGACTCCAGAGTATTTTCATGTTTTTAGATTTGTGAATGAGGTGAACATAAGAAATACGAGACAGAGCTCTACTGATTTTATTTGTGTTACAAGAACCAAAACAGAATATTTTAGAAGATCTTTTATCATTTCAGCAGCAATTTTATGGAACTCATTATCAGATTTTATAAGGAAATGCACAACTACCACATCTTTTAAATCAGCCTATCTAAAACATTACTTTGATCCTCAATAATACTCGTGTGTTTATTGTCTCTTTTCATTTTATATCTGTATGTATATACATTGTGATATTTCCATGCTTTGTGATATAAGTTATAGACAGGACCACAATGTAAACTAGTTTATATAGCTAATTGTGAAATCCTGTATAAATAAAGGATATTATCATTATTATAATTTCAAAGCTGGCAACCACGAAAATTGTTCCCCGGATTTGTGGCAAATTTTGATTGCTGTGATATTTTTTTTCCTAGTTAATAAGTACTTCAATTCCTACACTGTTCATTACTATAGTTGTAATGGTTCGCCGGCTTTTTTATCTATTAGATTCTGCTTAAGTTGGTTTTGATTGGGATAAACACTGAGAATCTTTCTGAATGAGTTCGTGACACAGAGACAACACAAGGTGAGGTAGAGAGTTATACTAACTGGAAATTTTGGTCGGGGAACCTCAGCTCTTGTTCTTCTTCACATAACACGTGTAGGGTTACCATGGTCTTCTGCACAACTTAAAAACAATGTATGTTTACGTATCATCAAACCACATCATGTAGATTTTGACAAGAAACCTTCTCCAACTGGAACATTACAGAGTATAGCAGACAGACAGAGATCCACAAAGACACCGCATACCGGGTAATTTTAACGCCGGGAATATTTAGCGGATTATTGTAAAAACTATCTCTCTACAATCTTAGCACATTACTCTTATGGCACAATATCTTTTAAATAAGGTGATTAAGAACAACACAAAATTACCGGACAGCTTAATCTTCTTTATGGTTTTACTGGACGTGTTGTCTATTGAAATCTGAGCTGCAACACTTTCTCCATGGTAATATTTCTAATAGGAAAATGAAAGAAAAGCAATTTTTAAAACATACGTATGGATCAGCATGTAGATCTATTACTGACGCTGGTATGGGCGTGCGTTCCTCGTGAGTTCCTCATTGACAATTTCTTCGTGGTCTTTGGTGATCAGGTCTTCCAACAGTCTGTTGGAATTCCCATGGGCACGAATTGTGCTGTCTGACGTGTTCCATACCGATTGTTAAGCCATTCTTCGCACACAGATTTTGACTGCGGATAATTTTGTTTACCTGATCAGGATATAGGGCTCACGGCGGGTGTGACCGGTCAACAGGGGATGCTTACTCCTCCTAGGCACCTGATCCCACCTCTGGCGTGTCCAGGGGTCCGTGTTTGCCCAACTATCTACTTTGTATTGCTTATAGGAGTTATAAGATTGATCACTGTTCGCTATCTTCACCTTGCATTGCCGGTACTCTAGTGTCTATTATTTCGTTCACTAGATTACTACAAATCACCGCTGATATAAGTGTACCCATATACATCATGGCTTAAGAATTAATTTGTTCGGGGATTTTGGAATTTTTTTAATGTCGTAAACAAACACAAACAGCACACTGTAGCAACAACAACAAAAACAAACACACACATACACACACACACACCAAAACATACACACACCAAAACACACATACATCAAACACAAATACAAACCAAACACACACAACACACTGCAGCAACAACAAAAAACAAACCAAGCAAAAATATAAACAAGGAAAATACCACTATCAAAATGTATTTTGAAATGGCAATATATATTATCAATAATAGCTTTCAGTACACGTTTACGATGAAATATGTTTAAAATATAACATCCATTAATATTCTATAGGATACAAAGAAATCTAGAGCATTCAACACACTATGACCTATACATGTCTATCCATCATAGAAATGAAATTCTTTTTATACTTATGATACTGAGACCTGACAAATTATGCGTGTATATAGAAAAGATGGAAAGATCGATAGTCAATAAATAGATGTACGTACATGTTTAAACGAGAAAAGTACAGATTTCTTTGTACCCAATAGGATATTAATGGATGTTCTGTTTTATCGTAAATCTGTTGTCGATGCCTCTCATACACAATGAAGTTGACATTCCTTAAAAGCACCATGCAGTTATTTCTGCTGTAATTCTATCTTTTCTCGTTTTTTATAGATATTCATAAAAATCAAAGCATCAGATTAGCTATAAACATTGAAAAAGTATTGGAGTTTGTTTGCTTGAATAGTTTCGTGATCATCAATTAAAGAAAATACTTCGATGGTTTATCTGTATTAATATTTTCTCTGATGTCATGCACTGATCATTTCTTGATTAATTTTACCGCTTTAATACTTGTTCATTTGTATGCATGTTGTTTTATGTCTCATTCGAGAATTCTTCACTCATATAGAGACGTCACCAGCTTTACGTGAAGTGTCACAGATTTTGACTCTGACGTCATCAGCTTTAAGTGAAGTGTCACAGAGTTTGACCTCTGCATGGAGCCAAAGACCGTGTGACATGGAGGGATATCATAGTGGCACTGATGTGATAACAATCACTAACAGTATCCAGTCAGTGAGTGAGTGAGTGATGGAGGTCAAGGACGTAGCAGCGGGGATCATCTATCGTGCTAATGTCTACCATGACCTCCGTTTTTACATGTAAGATCATAGACTCTCCCTTCAAAGTCCAGGCACATAGCGAAGGAACAGTCACTACTTCTGTGAAACGTCTTACTAATAAGTTTGAGGAGGCGTCGGGATCGAGAATGAAATCAGAAGTCCTCCCTATGCAAAACGGTGACGTCACCATTACGCCACCATTATTGTATTGCAGAAAAAAATCATAAACCCCGTTAGCGGGTTATGCATTTTTTTCTGCAGTGATTGCTACCTTCATCACCCGATAAAACAAGAAAGAAAGACATTTCATTGTTTATATTTATATTTTTATGCATTTAAAAAATTAACTTGATTTACATATAAGTACTAAACTATCATATCGTTGACCAATTCGTTGCACTCTTTTACCTTGACGTTGCTCCATATTTGGTGTTGATTACACGGACAGATCATACTAAAACACCGAATAGAACTACTAGTAGTTTGCAAGACACATGCATTCATTGTCTTTGGTGAAAGCAATGTCAATTTCAAAAGAAATCTAAGAGAAGATTCAGTGAATGTTAATATTATGGTATCAAAGTCACTCATAGTAATGTTATCAAGGTCACTCATAGTAATGTTATCAAGGTCACTCATAGTAATGTTATCAATGGAAGCAATATTTCTATACTATACACAAGATATGAATATTGCACCTTAATATTGTTGCCTTTTTTTCAATTAAATCACCTAATGAACAAATATTAAATTTCCAGAACCTCTCAACCTTCAAGAATTAATTAAGTTTGCATTGTAACTATTTTCATACTTTGTGGAGTGCAATAATGATATTCTGATAACAAGAATTAAAATGAAGCCCACCTTGTTTCACTATGCATTATTTTTAAACTTTCGTTATTCCAATAGTGTTCATTTTTCATATTGTGAGAACTCATTGTTTGCTATGCATTGAGTAAAAATAAATCTATAAATGTTTCAAAGCTCGCTCCTTAGACGTCTATCAGTGAAACCACACTAAGGTCTTGAAATACATGTAGTAACTTCTGCGATAAATAATCACCATCGCCATCTTTATATACGTTCTGTACTTTCACATTTAGATTAGGTAGAAGGTTCTATCGTTAAAACAGTGGTGTCCTACGGACCGGATTTAACGATAGATGTGTCCTATGTATCCGCAATGTAGCAAAATGAAAATTGCGCTCATTACGATTTGCTAAAATCACGTCACATATCATTTTAATACACAACGGAAAAGTTGCCTTCACAACTGGCCCGCCATTAATTCCAT
Source organism: Ostrea edulis (assembly GCF_947568905.1). Lineage (NCBI taxonomy): Eukaryota > Metazoa > Mollusca > Bivalvia > Ostreida > Ostreidae > Ostrea > Ostrea edulis. The sequence continues at coordinate 70,548,250 of NC_079172.1, read as the reverse complement.
TTTAATTAGTTTAGAAGGAGAACTAAACCTAACGAGTCTAAATATTGCTGTTTACAGCTTCCATTTTACCGGAACCTGTCATTGCATGAGCACACGGCTTCCAGTGCGGTCTCAAATATGGAGACCTTTTACCTTTCACGGAAACTTTTAATACGATCTCTACAACGCCGTTATTTTACAGGAGATTTCATTTGTAATCTCAATATACATTCTAAATTGAGAATTAGATAAGTTATTTAAACATTGTGACGTCAGATTAAAGTAATATAAAGGTAGACGATTCTTCCTTGCATAAAAGACGCTTTCATTAATTAATTGAAGGAAGAAATTTATCCAGAGTGCACTGGCAAACACATATTTATCACTTTTGATGGTTTTGGTCACATACCGATTGTTAGGCCGTTCTTGGCACATTAATTTTGACAAGGGATTACTACATTTACCTTATCAAGATATAGGGCTCACGGTGGGTCGACAAGGGATGCTTACTCCTCTTAGGCACATATAATCCTACCTCTACATGGGTGAGCAATTCCAGTGCTAGAGCACTGCCTGTTAGGGTACCTGTAATGTGCGAAACGAAACGAAATCTACCGAAACGGAACGAAATCTACCGAAACGAAACGAAACAGATTGTATAACCCAACTCTTTTAATTATAATAATTAAAAATGGTATTTTAGGCCCCTGTGAAAGTTACCACATATAAATAAAATGATCAAGCCGAAAGCCTGCATCAAAGGAGAGGCGAATTTTATTTACATGTGGTAACTTTCACAGGGGCCTAAGATATCATTTTGAATTATTATGATTAAAAGAGTTGGGTTATACAATCTGTTTCGTTTCGTTTCGGCAGGGTTCGTTTCGTTTCAGTGAGTTTCGTTTCGTTTCGGTAGATTTCGTTTCGTTTCGCACTTTACAGGTACCCCTGTCTGTTATGACTTATCATTTAAACCGGGATTAGTTACAATTTCTACTCAGTGTGTCATCTTTTATGAATAGTTCCTTACTTCCTTTTCCAAAGAGGCTTCCAGTTTGATACCATTTTTGTTGATTTCCGCTTTCGGGGGAGGAGCGCGCACATCGTTAGGGGCATACGTCAATTTACGGATAGCCATTCTAACGGTGGATCTGAAAGACAATTGATATTGAATTTCTAGGTACATAAACATTATTTTTAACAAGAGGCCCATGGGCCACATCGCTCACCTGTGTCACCTTGGCCTATATTTAAAGATATTCCCTATATATTTGCATGTAAAACTTTGTTTCCCTATTCTGACCCCAATACCGGGGCCATGTTTTTAATAAACTTGAATCTGCATTAGGTCAGAAAGCTGCCATGTAAATTTGATTTTTTTTTCTGAGCAGTGGTTCTTGAGAAGAAGATTTTTAAAGATTACCCCTATATATTCGCATGTAAAACTTTGATCCTCAAATGTGGCCCCGTCCTACCTCCGGGGGCCATGATTCTTACCAACTTGAATCTGCATTAGGTCAAAGAGCTTCCATGTAAATTTGAACTTGTCTGACTCAGTGGTTCTTGAGACAAATATTTTTAAACAATATTTCCTTTATATTCGCATGTAAAACTTTGATTACATATTGTGGACCAAAAATACCCCCGGGGGCTATGGTTTTTACTGCCAAATAAATTTCAACTTTTCAGGACCATTGGTTCTTGAGAAGTTTTTATAAAGATTTTCCATATATATTCGCATGTAAAACTTTGATCCCCATTTGTGACTCCACCCTACCCCGGGACCATTATTTCAACAAACTTACATCTGCATTGAAGTTGTCTGGTCCATTGGTTCTTGAGAAAATGATTAAAGATTTTTTTTTCTTGTATATTCGCATGTAAAACTTTAATCCACTATTATGGCCCCACGATACACCTTAAGGTCATGATTTTAACAAACACAAATTCGCACTGTGTCAGGAAGCTTTCTTGGCCCAGTGGTTCTAGAGAAGAAGATTTTAAAATTTGTCAGTGTATTTTCACTATTTCGCTATTATCTTCCCTTGGAGAAGGGCGTTGTCCCTCATTTACAGAAACTTGAATCCTTTTCACCTAAGGATGATTTGTGCTAAGTTTGATTGAAATTAGCCTTGTGGTTCTGGAGAAGAAGATTAAAATGTGAAAAGTTTACGACAACAACAGACAACGGAAAGTTTCAAAATGATCAGAAAAGCTCTGATGAGTCTAAAACTATAAAGTGTAAACCATTCACTACTCACAATTTTTCTGCTTTAGCATCCAAGCTTTCTGCGAGGTGTGTTTTCAGTTGATAATCCACGCCACATGGCTAAATTAGAAAAGGATGGGAAAATGCAAATTATATCGCTACTACAGATTATTAGTGAGCACATTTTGATTTTCAATATTGTTATTCTACATCGATTATATATATATAGCTATCGATTTTTTAAAAAAGTTTGTAATTGGTTTAATAGTTTTGCACACATAAAATTGTACGTGTATTTCTGAATCTGCTTATGATTAATACAAACACGATGGTGACCGATCAAAAAAGAGTTCCACTCAAGTTACATAAAGTTAGCTAATTCTACAACAAATGTTTTTAAAATGTCCAGAGTTTACCATAATATGTACAGCGAGTCTGAATGTATTGTTTAAATGTACATATACAATGTACCTGATTTGTAATTATTATCGCAGTTTTATCCAGACCTCGAACGCAGTGAAGTGTGACGTCAAACGCGACGATCACCCGTGTTAACATATATACATGTCTCCTATCGGAAAATCATCCATTCCCAAGTATTTCTTTTAATGTCGGGTTTTTGGGGGGTTTTTTGTTTTTGTTTTTTTTTGGGGGGGGGGGGGTCGATTTCCCAGATAATCAAATAATTGATAATCATCCGACCACTGCGAACTGTACATTTCATGGTAACAAGAACATTACAAAAGTATGGCCCCTGCTTCACCCTTTGGTGTCTTTTCGCAATCAAGTGATGAAAAATCACACCAAATGCGACCACTTGCATATACCGATTGATTGATTGTATCTTGCTTAACGTCTCTCTCGAGAATTTTTCACTCATACTGTCTAGATTCAAATTTAGGCCTATGCTTGGAGCTTAAACGGCCATTGAGTAGTGAGGATTCTATAGCGTACCACACCTACTGTGACACGGGACATCCGTTTTTAAGGTCATCTCCGAGGACCCGTGACATTGGTCGCACTTGTTTCAGAAATCCGGGCGACGACCCGGTTCACTTTTTTCACATGACTTTTTGACCCGGTTTGTCTTGCGAAACGAGTGGGAAATCATATATCAAAATGTAAAAACAAAAATTATGTATTTGTCAAAGAACATCTGCAAAACAGTTTTCATAAAATGTAACCGATGTCAGTTGAAAAACCATAATTGATAATCAGTTTTCTATTCAAACATTTTGTTCACAAACACTGCAGACTGGGCTGTAACTTCCACAGAGAAGCGGTGTTGATCGTATCATCCGGCATTTGGAAACAAAAATGTCAAAAAACTTACCTCTTACCTCACTACTCTATGCTAATTGAAATTTCAACTCTTTTAATGGATGAAAAATGGATAAATAATGAGCAAGAAAATGTTTATCTCTATTTCCGCCATATTGTTTTCCATGTGCCCGATCTAAATTCAACGGTCGATCCGGGCTACTTTCCGGTCGACCGGCGACTTAAAAATACTTGAAACAAGTTACTTTCCCGCTTCCGGAGGTACATGTATCAACCGGCTTGACCCGGTTGATGAAACAAGTGCGCCTGCCCCATTCACACATGATGCCGGGTTCTGCATGCGAGTGGAACGCTCTAACCTCTGGCCACCGTGGCGGTCTCTATACCGATCAGCTTTTGGTGTTCTGTACATATTTATATCAAACATGGTAAAGAAATGATGACACTGTCCTGGTCATGCATGGTTAATTGAAGTTTAAATACATACCCGATCTAACTAGAGAATAACAAGAAAAGGTAGATAAGTCGTTGAATTACACAAGTTTGACATCTGTCTGCAGGTCATATATTTACTTGAAAGGTCATAGTCCCCGTCTTTTCTTTTCTCATTCCACATTAACGTCAATAATCTGTTTTACAGTCTCAAATCTCTACTTGGCTCTAGTAACTGTATATACATATGTTAATAAACATAAGTTTATATTTCAAAAAGACATTTCAAAAACAGTCTAAATCAATTATGTTCCCCGTTACCTGATACCGAAAATTATGAAAGAACTTCTCCTTTGACGTCACCGTACATCGTCACTCCCAAACTAATTACGCGTTCTTACAAAGCCCTCGATCGTTGACTGAAAAGGCTGTTCTGCGATATCAAAGTTTCGATATTGTTTACGTTTATGTATTTTTGTAATTATGGTAGAAGTTCTTTAGATGTGCACAATGTAAAAGAAAATTTATCATTCTAGAAAATATGTTTTAACCCCTTTATTCTGAGAAAATTGAACTGAAGTAAAATTTTCACACTTATTAATGAAAGATGTATTACTAATTAGTCTTTAAGAATGAAGTATTGAATTACACGCAGCATGAAAAAGCGAAGATGACGAAAAGTGATCAATCTTATCACTCCTCTAAGGAATACAAAATTAAGAGTGTGTCAAACACAGATCCCCAGATATACCAGAGGCGGGATCAGGTGCCTAGGAGAAGTAAACATCCCCTGTTGACCGGTCATACCCTCCGTGAACCCTAAATCTTGATTAGGTAAAAGGAGTAACTTTTATGTCGTGTATATACAATTTATACCCCTTTAACAGTGTTTACATATACTGGTGTGGGTCTAGTTCTGTCATGGTCCATTTTCTGTCTAATTTTCAAAATCATCTAATGGTGTGTCTTGGACGGATCTCACGACTGACAGTTATTGTAGTAGATGGTAGACTCTTCTCTCCGATAATGGAACACTAAATTAAACTAAAGCTATCACACAGGGTATGATTTTATTTATTTTACGTTCTTGGTTTACAGCGTGTCGTGTTCTCTGATTTCAACTTTGGATTATACTTCTCATTCTGTACACGGGGACATCGGTAATACGGTCTGCTTGTAAACTTAGAACTTGCTCTTCGTAAAAGAAATACACTGAATTAATTAACTACTCGTCAGTTCTACTGTTTAGCTGTATTACTGTCAGTTTAGCACTTTAAAATGTATTGAGGGAAATAGATGAAATATTAAATTGTTTGATAGAGCTCGTGTTCAAAGAAGGGAAATGCATCCTTTAAAATCGCTGTTTTTTTGTTTTTAATACAAAATAAGTAACATGTTAGATTCACAACATATGAGTCCATACTCTCAGCAATATTTAGAGCATGGTGTCTTAATTTGAAACCTTTGGAACCACATTGAATAAATGAACAGATGGAGCTGAGACAGGTCATTTGCATATCGCTAGACTCGAGTCTGAGCTCGGAAGTCACGAAAAGGTAAAAATAAAATAATAAAAAAAGCTTTTCCTGGCACGAGAGAAACGTCTTTAATAATGATGACCCGTCATGTTGCCAATCTGCAGAAGTCGACTTCGTCTGAAGCCAATCTGAATACCTTCATTGAAAATAACCTCGTATTGGAAACACGTGTGTCAGTAGCAGTCCCCTGTCACGCTATTCTGCAGGAGCAAAAAGTCACACTTGTTAAATCAGACGTCACGACTTTCGTGTGAAGAGAGAAATGATTTGACCTTTTTGGGTTGTTGTTTTGAGGGGGGGGGGGTTATTTATTTATTTATTTTTTTTTTTATTAAATTTTAATTTTCTCTGTAATGGTACTTTGATAAATACCACAAATGATTGGTTATTACCAGTTCACAACCTTTTTCTTCTTCCTTCGGAAAAGCGAATATTTCGACTGAAGTTATACTTTTACGCATGCTTGTCATTGTTGACCATTCTATATTGATTTGAACATCAAATGAGAATCAGAAATATTTTTGTTGCAATCATTGTCAAGATATTTACGACCATGCAGTAACGAGCGATTTCCACAACAAAAGATGACGGACGTGTACGAGTTAAAATTCCGTCAAATAGAGACAATAAACTTTCCTCAAGGCATCCTACGTCCATTATCCAAAAATTGTTTTTGGTTTGTGTCCCCGTCATTAGCTAGAATTTATGTTTAGTGTCATTCCATGTTCAAAGCATCGGATTTACGATCCGCTCCGCTTCTCTCGTTGTAGAGAAGCGGAACGGATCGTAAACCCTTGGCTAGCGAAGATGTGTTCAAAGCTGTCATTCCAAAAAATCCTTTATTGGAAAAAAAACAAAAACCTGATAGACGACCTTGTACAGAAGAAGCGATCTCGCGCTACATCTATTCATACATCCACACTACATACGTCTTATGTACGACTGGATATGAATTATGAGAAAATAAGTTCTAATGGGGGCAGAGAGTGAACGAAACTACAATTTTATCCCTTGTGTGTTGATGACAGCCTCATAAATCCGACAGTCAGTTGCCGCTTATCATCATCAGGTTGGAGATATATCGAGATTTGGTTAAAGTCCGGGGTGGATTATATTTTTATACCCTGATCGGGGTAAATTCTTAATCGAGTAAATGCTGAATTTTGAAATACGAAAAGTTGCATCTCTTTCCCGCTTTAAATGATAATTGTATGTAAACGTACTTGCCAGATTCCGTGATTTCTCGATTAATACTTTTAATTATATTTTTTGTTTTACGTCGAAATAAGAATATAAGCATTAATAGGCCTTGGTGATAAATTCTTACTTATACGTGGCGCTAAGGGCAATAGCAGTGAGATTTTTAACGGAACAACTCCGAGAGACACGTGACCAGTGGTGGATTTAAAGGGAGGCGCAGCCGGCGCGCGCCCCCTCTAAAATTTTCAAATTTGACTCTTGTTTTTAAAAAATGTAAACGATAAAAGAAGCAATAATTTCTTCCACTCTCAGAGAAATAAATGTCAAAATCTTTTGATATACTGAATTACTTTTATTGGGAGAACTTACATTTTTTTCAAAAACCCTTAAATTTTGCGTCATTTTATTAATTTCACCTCATTAAAAATGACAGAAAATAGTAAAAATGACTACATAGGAGACATATTTCAAGCCCTATAAAATCTGTAAAATCCAGGCCCCCAGCCTCATAAAGTTGCGCCCCCTCTAACAGCAAATCCTGGATCCGCCCCTGGTGACCTCAATTTCAAGGTCTCATCCGAAAGTTCCGTGATTACCAATTCTAATGCCGGGCGGTAGTAATTGTGTCTCACCACTGGGTATCAATCCTGGTTACGAAGCGTGTGTCGTAACCGCTTCACTATCACTTAGAAAAATTATATTGTGATCAAATAAGCAGTATTGCTTTGTTAAACGGCAAAGAATTTCATTGGTTTAAATCATGGATCGAACATCGAGCCATGGGCTATATTGTTTTAAACTACATGTAGATTCTACTGAACTTTTCCTCGCTCATCGACTTCGTGTTTAACCAGGGACCTATATTATAGGTCCCTGGTTTAACTAATCCTGCACCGAAAGAGAGGACCAGTTTATCTTGTTGTTGAGCAACCGGAACATCTTTACTCATTTTCAATACGATACGTGCTAAACTTGACGAATGAAATCCTTCATCACAATAAAAATAAACAATCCCTCGAATACAATAAAAATGACAAATTATATACAATACAATGGAAAATATGCAATACAAATGACCAATGTTACAGTATAGAGGGAAATTATACAATGAAATTATACGATATTACATGATACAGTTATTGACTGGGTTCGAGTACAACAGCTGTTTTGTTTGACCCTAAAATGGATCTGTTGCCTGAAGCCGTAGGCTACGGACAACAAATCCGTTTGAGGGTCAAACAAAACAGCTGTTGTCCGAGGACACAGTCTATAACTGTTTTGTTATACACCTTCATTTTTAGGTTTTTATTAGATACACATGGTTTGTTGTCTTCAAATTTTAACAATTCAGAGTGATAACGAAAATTTATCAACGTATCCACTAGTTTAAAAGAGAGCATACCCAATATCCTAATTGATAGTCAATAATTGTATTTTTTTTTTTCATGTTTTTGTTTTTCGTCATATTCAATCATCTGTCAAATCAGTGAGCCTCGCCATTACGTAATCAAAGCAGCGGGTCGAGAATCGCGTGACTTGCGTAGCCAATAGAAATGGAGCAGACTATTGCCCGATCAACAGTTCGTAAACCGATGACCGGTCAATAGATCACGAATGTGAGAGATGATTTAACAGTTAAAATGTTGGTTCTAAGTTGTATTAGTTTTATATATGAAAACAAAAATGAAGGTGTATAACAACAAGAGATGTTTGTAAAACACTTATGCCCCCCATGGTGCAAAATTGAAAAGGGTTATACACACCTCATTTAATTGATAGTATTATCATCAATTCAAAATATTGAGCAGGCAATATCTTCCTATGTCAAGAGTGAATTGACCATGTGACCTAAAATTTAATAGGGGTCATCTACTCCTTATGCTGTACCAGTGTACCAAGTTTGGTACGTGTCAATCAAGCAAATAATTCTTAAAATATAGGAGACAAAATATTACTATGTCCAGTTCAACTATTGATTTTTGACCTCAAAATCAATATGGGTCATCCTCTTCTGAAGATGTACCAATGTACTAAGTTCGATGTCTGTCAAGTAAAAGGTTCTCAATATATTGAACGGACAGTATATTCCTATGTCCAGTTTGACTCTTGACCTTTGACCATGTGACCTCAAAATCAATAGGGGTCATCTTCTCCTGAAGACGTACTAGTGTACCAAGTTTGATGTCTGTCAAGCAAAGGGTTCTCAAGATATTGAACGGACAGTATATTCATATGCCCAGTTTGACCTTTGACCATGTGACCTCAAAATCAATAGGGGTCATCTTCTTCTGAAGATGTACTGGTGTACCAAGTTTGATGTCTGTCAAGCAAAGGATTCTCTAGACATTGAATGGTCAGTATATTCCTATGCCCAGTTTGACCCTTGACCTTTGACCATATGACCTCAAAATCAATAGGAGTCATTTACTCCTTAGGATGTACCAGTGTGCCAAGTTTGATGTCTTTCAAGCAAAGGGTTCTCGAGATATTGAGCGGACATTATATTCCTATGTCCAGAGTAGATTGACTCTTGACCTTTGACCTTTTGATCTGAGAAACAATAGGGATAATCTTCCACTCATAACCAACCCACATATAAAATATCATTATCATCAAGTGAATGGTTCTCAAGATATTGAGCGGACAACATGTGGTCTACAGACCGACAGACCGACCGACCGACAGTTGCAAAACAATATGCCCCCTCTTTTTCAAAGGGGGGCATAAAAATGAAGTACAGGTATTATATAACACCAATCGCAAATATTGCAATATACACCCGTCAGTGAGTGATTCAGGTGAACTAAAATATCGAAGGTTTTTATAGAGTTGGATCTGTAGCTCTCTGGTCTGTTTTATAGAGTTGGATCTGTAGCTCTCTGGTCTGTTTTATAGGGGTGGATCTGTAGCTCTCTGATCTGTTTTATAGGGGTGGATGTAAAACTTATACGGTACCAATTTTGATGCACCAGATGCGCATTTCGACAAATAATGTCTTTTCAGTGATGATCAACCGAAATTTTTGAAATCCGAAATAACGATAAACTTGCTAGAGCTATGTTAGGGAAAAACAGAGTGTCAAAATGTGGAGTCAAATTTGTCTAAGGATAAGAGCTATGCATGAGGGAGATACTCCTTAATTTGGAAATGAATTTCTAAATTTTATCACAGCAATTAAATATACATCCGTATTTTCAAGTTAGTAACGAAGTACTTGGCTACTGGGCTGTAGAGACCCTCGGGGACTAACAGTCCACCAGCGGAGGATCTGTAGCTCTCTGATCTGTCCCAATATATTTCCAGAGAGTTACGGATCTGTAGCTAGTTACTTTCTAAATCTAGACCTTTGTAAGAAAGAAGTACCTGTACCATAATAATGAAACCAATTTGAAAACAGTGTTAACGGACTTCCGGTAGCATTAATGATTAGTGATAATGAATTCCCCTTTGATAATGATGATGTACGAGACCTTGACGAAGTGCTACAAATTAGAATATTTCGCGTAGCCCTCGTCACCCCTTTTACAATTCTTGTTATTTATTTTTGCGACTGTCGTCATTGAGAGTCTCGTGCTAATGTCGATTGCTTTTTCCAGCTTAACCTATATTCCGTGATCTGTAATTCAAAAAAAACGTAACATTGTTGTTTTGTAAGAAGTTATTAATTATCTGTCGTGCGGATATTTTCGTGGGAGATTTCGCTTCGTGTGAACAGGAAAGCTGGTGGATTTATATCCTTCGTAGCACGGAGATTGCGGCTTTGCACGTCAGTGTACGAGTGTCAGATGCTCCGCTCTGTGTGCGGAAAGAACGCCGCAATTCTTTTGAATAGTTGTATGACATGAAACGTTCAATGGACTATGAGTGGTACCTTTGAGATGTTACTTAATGTACGATTTACTATAATACTTTTCCCTTCCTCAGGACAAAGGAAAAAGTTTAATAAATAAGAATACAAATGAAGGGTCGGGCGAACACGGAGCCCTGGGCGCACGAGAGGCGGGATTAGGTGCCCAGGAGGAGTAAGCATCCCCTGTTGACCGGTCACACCCGCCTGATCAGTCGTATGCTAAATTATATGTAAAACAAGTTATTGTAAATAGGCCAGTCTTAGTATTGGTTTACTTGAGAGGCGATTTGATATACGAAGAATATTCAGATGAGCGCTAAAACATGTATTTTATCAGTACTATTCTTCATAACCGTTTGCAGTATAGTTTGAAGATACTGCCAGTAATAAAATTGCATAATTATGCGTCTAAAATGAATGTGTTGATGTGATGGACATTTATCTCACCTTGCCGTCTTCACCGGGTGTCTGTTGCAGCGTGACGGAACTCGGTGTGTTGGGCGGAATCTGGAAAAAAAAGCCATTCAATTACAGCACCGCTTGCGAGTTCTTTTTGCCGTCTTCTACAATACTGCCCTCTTGCGGGTTCTAGAGTTGAAGCACAAGTAGGATAAAATTGACATTCCCAAGACGTTCATCGTGTTGTAATTATAGGACAAGTGCTGAACGCAGACTTTCACAATTATGCTTTCAATTGTTCAATACAAATGACTATGTTGATGGGAATAAACCCTTTCTCGATTGAACCATTGTCATTTCTGAGAGCATCAAACAAGTGCTTTGCCTTTCATTGTGGATGATTTGAGATCATTTATATTTCTCTGAATTTCATTGTACATCTAGCACTGAACTTGAACACGTGGGCTATCATTAACGAACGAAGATTGATTAAATCATGTATGTATACTAAATCCTAACTTAGGCAACTGTCAAAACCATATACATGTAGATATTTTTTTTTTCAAGTAAAGTATCTGCACACAGTAGATATTTTAAGAACTGGACAGCTTTGTAATTAGTAATGGACGGAATTTCACTGCATGTGAAAAGAATTATCATCAGAACGAAAACAGCTTTTTATTTGTATCGGGTAATGATCATTCAATAACATTAGTAAAATTTCCACGTAAAGAACGGGCTTAAGTTGCACGTTATAACTCAATCAAATTGACGTCTGCCGATTTGTTTTTACCTCGAAGAAGAATGGGTAGGCATTAGGTCCCAGTATCGTTATCAGCCGTTCTTGTAGCGCCGTCAGCGGCTTCTGCTGCTCGACAACCGGCGGATACACCTGTATGGTGGCGCTGAACAAGTCCTTCCGGAAAGATAAGCCTATGATATCCAGGTCCTCTCTGCCGTATCGAAAAGCCCCGAGAACTTGAACATAGACTTTCTTCTGGTCCTTTACACATTCCGGGTCCACTAAAACCACCCCATCTGCACAAAATGTAGAAAGTGAAAAAAATCAAATTTAAAAGTAGATTAGCTGACAATTCTTGACATAACGGGACGTCTCCACATTAAGGGTACTTTTTGGATTTCCCATCGCCACTCTTTGAATAATCAATGAGAAACCAGTTTTTAAGCAAGGTTTCATTCCAGTGAAATGGATTAAATCTTACTTAAATGTCCACCTTAATGGCAGAGGAAGGTGCATTATCAGGATTTTCTGTTTACAAGTATATTACTTTTTATAATAAATTACCCCACCGCATCCATAATACAAACACGATAAAGGTTTATTCCTTAAACTAGACTTTCATAAAATAAAAAAAAATATTTTTTATGGTTAAATTAACTTTCCATACAAAGCAAGCCTCTTTGTGACGTAATTCTGGGTTCCTATTTATAGAATATATAAATATTGAACCACCAAAGGATTATTATTGACAAAACGATGATGACTACAAGTATGTAAGAATCTAGTTATATACACGAAACTAATTTATATATATCAAAATATTGTTGTTTCTTTATCATGAATAAAATAGATGAAAAGTTCAAAATATAACTAAGAATCAAAAACATGTGTAGTAGTCTTTGTTTCACCTTGTTTATCTGTATATTGTATAAGTCAGGCCTGTATTAATTTCTAATAATTCTAGACGACAATGCTCTAACTATTAGATCTTGCACATTCCGTAAAAGATCTTAAGATCATCTTCATTCGTACGTGTACTGTGTTTTCATTATATTAGCGTGGGCGGCAGATTTCCGGGATTTGTTGATAATAGAGATTCTAAGATACGTAATTAAGTCGAGAGGTACTCCATGTTCTTTCATTAAAGTAAAACTGTATCCCGCGGTGCCCATTTTTTCGTGGTACTCCAGCACTACGAAAACAGCAGAGAATCGTGAAACCACGGTATCTTAATTGTTTTAAGTCGCGTAAGTATTTTTTCGAATGCTTTTTTTCATAACCTTTATTTGCCTACCATTAAAGCGTTCCTTGGCTGTGGTGAAGAGTATTGGAGTTATGAGTGAAAATCCTTACCATTCTCTCGTTTCCCGTGTTAATCAGTTGCCCATGCCTTCCTGCTTTATACTAACAACGCTAACGGCCAAATCTGTCTCGATAATACCATTACCGACAAAGGTTTATAAAAACACAATCTCTCCTCTGAATCTAAAGACATCTGTTCTGTTAAAATCTAATCACGTTTTCATGTGTTGCGCAAGGATATGGATCATTTTGTGTTTTATTTGTTAATTCTAATGATTATTTTGTTATATTCCGGGTTGATAGGAAAGGAATCGTTTTGTGTTTTATTTTCTAAATAATGATTTTGTTATATTTCGGGTTGACTCAATGGATACATGTCAACTTGTTTCGTTACTTCACATGACAAAGTTATCATCTATGAAGTAGGTTTGCTTTTTTCATAGATGACAATAACAATCCGCGAAGCTTATAGAGATTTACATCCATTATTGTAGACGGTACTACTCTCCGCTATTTCATCCGTCTTATAACTAGTACGAACGTAATTGCAGAGCGTTGTTTCGGAATAATATCACCCTTTCAAAGGTACCAGTCTTAAAAGGGTAATAGTGTAATGTCCAACTAATTGGTACAGTGCCCCGGTATTCAGCATTTACTGCCATAACAGAACCATTTCAATATACTTGGAATTTATAACTAGTTGTCGGGTTGTAAATTTTGTATTACTACCGCCCAGTAAATTGACAATGTAACATAAATACCATTATTATATACCTGTGTGCTAGAAATAAAACGTTCCTAATTTTCAGGAATTTTTAATATGCGATAACTGAGGAATTCTTGAACGCAAACTTTTGAGTAATACTGTAAACTAACTTTAATTCGCGTGCAAGAAAACTTAGCTAGAACCTCATCGTCGCGAATATTTCTCGTCGCAAACCAGTCCTTGAATGTTTGTCATAGGTTCGAAAAAGGCTCCATCTCGAAAATTGCTCACCGCGAACCAGTTTACCACAGGTGAACCACGATATCAAGTAGAAGCGAATAAAAGCTGGTTTAAAGTAATTTCATCCGTGACTAAACTTTTCGGATACAAATTAAGTTTGACATTATTGCACCCAAGCTCTATGGAACACTATGAAGGCGCACCCGATATCGTGAAGTTCAAGTGGGCGGATTCAATATTTTATCTATCAAGTAACAATTAATTCTTATGATACGCATGTCTCGATTAGGACTTCGTGTCAAAGACACTTAACCAGCATTTAGCGATGTAATGAGATGAAAGCGTGAGTAACAGTAATATTGCAAGCATTCTCGCCAAGGTAAATCATACCTCCGTTTCACCTCAGTCTTTAAACTCGGAGACAAAAAAAAATCATTTGTTGTAAAACAACTGTGAAATATGTTTTAGCTACGTGTATACAGGAATTACTTTTCTCCATAAATATGGGCTCTAAGAATCTCGCCTGGTATATATACACGTTCGCATGCTCGAGCTTTTATCTCCCAACAAGCGCCAAATATTCACCATTATAACCTCAGTAAGCCTAAATGACTGTATCATTGCGCATGCTCAATCAGCGGTGTTATTCATAGTCCCAGTTTTTCAAATCGTCCAATCAAATTACTATAATGTTTTGATATAAGCAGATATTTAGAGGAGAGATTTAAGCATCTTGTTAAAATCCATAAATTCTAGATTGCCCTTGATGATACGTCGATAATATATGTTTCATACTGAAAACAAAAATTTGTAGGAATGCATGTATGAATCTTGCTAATTATCGTGCACTTAGTAAATGAATATATTTTTCTTTGATTTTTTTTTTCTCTTTCGAATATCAAATTAATTTTGGGTTTAAAGGTTATTGGTATATTTGTTAGTCATATGATCAAGTATTATAAATTTTAAATGTTTATGATAATTGATATCATAAGGTATTTATCAGCAATATGATTATTTTCAATAAAATGAACGTTGAATTATAATACCCTTCTTTAAAGGTGTAGACTTATGTAGGCTTCTCTCTCTCTCTCTCTCTCTCTCTCTCTCTCTCTCTCTCTCTCTCTCTCTCTCTCTCTCTCTCGTTTGTAAATAATACAATCAAGAGTATGATATTTTCTCTTTTACCACAACAAACTAAATTTCCGAGTTATTATCCCCCTTTCCAACCGAGTTGTATGCATCATTCGACAAACTCTCTAAATAACCATGTCAGTTTATAATATCAATGTTATTTAATCAGTGTATTCTCGGACTAATGGTAAACTGTCCACCGTGGAAGATAATGAGTCGAGAGTGCGCTTCTCGATCCCGTCTAACATAAAGTCATTTAATTCTCCATTAAAATCCACAGGCCACTCTATTTCTAATAAAGACGTTATGAAGTGAGCTCCCAAGTAATGTTTTAAATCTGTGTTTAGGAAGGCGACAGGGTAGGCGCCCTAGAGCGCTCCTGTTTGTTTTTTCTTGTAATAAGTATAACGAGAAAATGAACAGGAACCCATTATCGTCCATTATTCATATGTCTATCAGATCTCTATGCAAACAAACTGAGATGCCACAAAAATTGAGTTTAATTCGTCATATGGGTTCCATACCACCACATGTACAAGTTTTCACGAGTAAGATATTTTGATTCCTGGTCGCATTAGACTTGGGTATATAGGGTAGGTCGTTGTTTTCAACAGCTGTTCGGTAAGAAATTATGAAAGTCACGGGTCATTTGATTAAGGCCATTAAAAAGCGTTGAAAAACCTTTACGTCAGATACAGGAACATGCATCAGAATAAGAATCGAGAGATGCGCACCCATTGTGAGAATGTGTGGTGTCTGTTTGATCCTCAATAAGGCGAGAACTCTACAGACAGATTGCAACTTAATTCGGTACAAGTTTATCAACTCAAAAGATTGAAAAACTAGCTCTGTTGCCAGTTTTTCTAAAGAAAAGACATTGAAGCATGAATTCAGTTTGTCTATATAGAGTGTCATACTTATAGGGGAAAATCTCAAAGTGGGAGTTAGACAGTAAGCTCTAAAATCTGCCTAGTGTGAGGGCTGAACCTTTGGCTTGTGAAGCTGTATAATTGACATTTATTATTTATTTCCTTTCATAACAACATACTCTAAGAAATCCCCTGCCGTCCGCGAGATTTGAATCTGCGTATTTAATTAAACATTTTAATGTGATCACTTTAATGTGATCCATTAATACACGTATACAAGTGAAAGGTATGGTGATTGCAATTTAATCCTAGATAAGATTTAACATCGCCCAATATATTTCTAATGCTGACTTTTCTGCATCGTTCAATTTGTTGTGACGATCGTGTTCCGTTCGAGTGTCTCTATCTAAGAGCAAATCAAAAGTACCGTTCACCTATTTGTCAGTAATCGTCATAATATTTGAATAATCTTACATCAAAATAATTGATGTGCTTTTTCAGAACTAACATGTTATTTGTAAGATCAAATTGAACGTAGATTTGTAATCCGTCAAATTTTTCTTCATTCCACTCCCACAATCTCGCTGTATCCAGATAAATCACGTGATTTTTAATTTTAGGAACATGTCATCAGCTTTTCTCCCACTTAACTTGCTATACCTTGTATACTAGTAATGTGTGTAAAAAATATGGTAATTTGGAGTAGTTAAGCAGTATACTTGTCCTTTGGGAAGTTCTGAACAATTACTTCAATGATTAAAATCAAATCATTTGATCGCTCTTATAGAGAAAATTTTGAAAAGTCCCGGGTTTTTTGTTGAGTTGTTTTTTGTTTTTTTTTTTGTTTGTTTTTTTTTTTGTTTTTTTTTTTTTTTTTTACGAATGGTCAGTTTCAAAAGTGAACTGTTTCACTTTTTTGAGCAGCCCAAATGCCCAATGTACCTTTTGAATAATTGCAATGGCCTACGAAAAGACTCTACATTGCCAACTTCCCATATTTATGTAACAGTATTCCATTATCACCTGCATATGGTATTTATGTATCTCAACTTATTCGATACACAAGAGCTTGTTCTGCGTATGATCAGTTTTTAAATCGAGGCAGGCTTCTGACAAACAAGTTGATGGGACATGGGTTTCAACAGTCTCGTTTAAAGTCAGTATCTTGCCCATTCTATGGTCGTTATAACGATCTAGTTTGCCAATACAACCTGTCATTGGGTCAAATGCTGTCTGACGTGTTTTATACCAATTGTTAAACCGTTCTTTACACACTGATTTTGACTACGGATAACTCCGTTTACCTGTTCAAGATATAGGGCTCATGGCGGGTGTGACTGATCGACAGGGAATGTTTACTCCTCCTAGACACCTGGTCCCACCTTCTGATATACCCAGGGGTCCGTATTTGACCAACTCTTAATTTTGTATTCCTGATAGGAGTTATGAGATTTATCACTGTTCGTTACCTTCACCTTTTTATGGACATGACTTGTATTTCTAATTTATTATAGACATTTATGTATTCTGTCATGAAAAAAACCCTGACAGTTTAAGTCATTAATCAGTGTCTGAATTACGGATGAACCTGCGCATCAGTCTCTCTCAGCGTAAAAAAAGTACAAAACAAAAGAAAAACAAAGCAATGATCGATCAATAAGATGTAGATATCAATAGCGGTAATTTTCTGTCTCATTCCGCACATGTTCGGAATTGTTGTTCGTCATGTGAGTAAATGACTTTATATCATTTGTATGATTAAAAGTACCAGCAAAAATATATAAACATCAACTAATTCTTACTTTTCTTTTGAAGAATGTTTAAGAGTTATTCGGATATATAAGGTTTGTCTACTACATTCGTTAACCCCCCGGATGTTGACATATGACTGCGATGGTTACTCCGCACATCGATAACGCGCGTACAGGCAAACAAGTTTTCAGTCAGAACGTTGAAATAAATACCGGTAAATAAATTCAGCAGTTACAGAAAATTTTACTCGTCTCGTAACAATTTTAACTCGGGTGAGTACTTTTCTCGCACCCTGATACAATGTAGGTGTAGTAATCCTGGTGTGAGTGACCATATAACTAATGATTGCAGTCGATGGTAATGCCTGATAACAGCAGGTGGCTTCTATTTATTCTGCCATCACTGACTGCCTACGATCAGGTGACGCTGTGCATTTACGTATCTCTGATTCGTGATCGGTCTAGAAAATAGTCTCAGTCACTCGACGACTGAATTATCCCCAACTTGACGCAAAGAATTACACTTATAAATCTGTGTAGAACTTACCAACTCGAAAAAATAAATTACACTTATAAATCTGTGTAGAACTTACCAACTCGAAAAAAAAATTACACTTATAAATCTGTGTAGAACTTACCAACTCGAAAAAATAAATTACACTTATAAATCTGTGTAGAACTTACCAACTCGAAAAAAAAATTACACTTATAAATCTGTGTAGAACTTACCAATTCGGAAAAAAAATACACTTATAAATCTGTAGAACTTACCAACTCGACGTGTAAAAAAAAAAAATTACACTTACAAATCTGTAGAACTTACCAATAGCATCGACATGAGTGAGATAGTCCAAAAAGTCTCGCTTTCCTAGGAACACGGTCACCTGTAGAATAAATTTTATTTTTTTATAAATACATATATTTATGTAGATAACTCAAAAACGTATTTTACTAGCTGATTCAATATGTAATACAGAAACTACTCACTTTACCACTCAGGCTGCTTTTCTTGAAAATTCTGAAAGAAAAGGAATGAATCACCAAAAATTTACAATGACATATTTTGATTAAGGTCATAGAATGCTACAAAATGAAAGTGGTTTCATGGGAAAATCTTGTGGTAAATGTGGGTTTCAGCAATATTAAAACATTTATAAATAATTTTACAAAATTCTTTAACAATATTTTGGGTATCCTACGTCCTTGATTATTGTCAATTTTATTTACCTATATGAATGCATATATCCATTGTCACAGATTATATTGATGCAGTCCTTCAGTGAATCGCCAGTTTAGGTAATTAAGTACACTTTACTTTTAATTACAAATAAATAACCAAGCATCATTACCATTTCAATTGATTATTGACTGGATACAGTGGTATGTTCTTGTAACAGTGGCGGTGAAGAATTATATTTGTTTACTATATTTCCATCAATAATCCGTGTTTTGGTCCTGTTAATTCACATATTGTGATCTGCATGACTTTTCGCTCTGTAGTGTCATCACGTTTTTGTGGAACGTGATCGACCGCGTCACAAACAAAACTGCGTACACAAAAAAAAAAAAAAATGATTTCACTCCATATATCTCTTTACAGTAGTCACGAATACATTCATTATCTTATTTACGTGAATTTAAAAATAAAGAGGGGATGGTATAATAAACTCATCATTACTTTAGTAACTTTCATCCGAAGAGTTGGATCACGTCTCGTTGACAGGTGCGCTTCGCGGCTCTTTTGATCTGTTGATACGCGGGTGTCAACTCGACGTAGTCCGACTTTCGGATCGGGTTACTGTGTTTGACACACTGATAAAATGATTATGGCCCCCTCGCATCACAGATGTCACAGGGATAGGTTATGTCGATCGCTCATTCACATGTTTTCCTTTGTTTACACATGCAATAGTGCAACCATGACGAAACATGCGGCTATCCTCTAAATAGATGATTCCTGTTGATTTGCAATCAGTCGTTTTTTATGAAGCGTATTCGACGTCAGATGACACTAATATGGCTGTTAATGTATCTTACACACAGATTTGAATTCTTGATAATTTTATAGAAGTACTTGTAAAAGACCAAGGTCGCTGGTTAATTAGATAATGATTTAATTAAGTGACACTTGCACGTATTCTGACGTGAAATATGGGAGCTCCCATTCTTATTTTAAGTCAGAGGTACCACCCTTGTTTAAAAGAATTACAAGTTACATATTCTTACTCACCATGAAGTCGGCATTCCCGTTCATTCACAAGTTGAAATGAAAAGGACCTAGGTCAGTAATGGAGAAATTTCTATATGACCATGTTAATATATGTACGAGTGGATGACACACCCACCTATCCTTTCTTTTTACGAAGTCATGCCTCAAATATCATCAGCCGCGGGAGAGACCGATCTATTCGTGGTTGAAAAAGAAAGTGTGGAATTGAACAATCATTTAAAGATTAAGACATAGGGCTCACGGCGGGTACGACCGGTCGACAGGGGATGCTTACTCCTCCTTGGCACCTAATCCCACTTCTGGTATATCCGGGGATCAGTGTTTGCCCAACTCTTTATTTTGTGTTTCTTATAGGAATTATGAGATTTATCACTGTTCGCTATCTTCACCTTTCATCAAATTAAGTTTTAATCGCCGACGGACGTATATGTGTTATGTGATTATATTCATTGATTTCTTCAGTCATCTACCGTAATCCATTGTCTTCATGATAAATTAATATCTACACCAGTCCTCACGAAAAAAACATTCTGAGACACTAGCCATACTAGCATATTTACTTGCTCATTTTCATTAGAATTCTTTTATAGCAGGTGAGTAAACAAAACATGTACATGAAAACATAAACATTGAAGGCAGGATGAATTAAAAACACATAAACAAGCTTTGAACGAATTGTAATGGTTTACAAACACAAGTAAAACCGAAAGGCGGAAAAAAGTTGATTGTAGATGAAGATATTTTTAATCCAAGCAATTTATTGATCCAAGATTTTTTTTACTAGCTAGATAGGCTAGTGTTTAGACATTTTCTACAAGCCAAGGTATGGGGCGTCGGTAATGTCACTATCTGCACGAGCTTTTGAGAATCTTTTTTCAGTATTAATTTTTTCTCTTAACTACCTCGATATACATGCTATAGCACTTATGAGTTTACAATATTTCCTTTCATTTTAAATTCTACCGCATTTTTAACCGGACACATCCATATTCAATAATGAAACCTAAACGAGCGTAAAAACGCTGAGATTAAAAATTTAATTCGGAAAAAGCATGTCCTTTTTTTTTTTTAAATACATGATGTGTTAATGTTTTAAATACATGATGTGTTAATGAAATGATTGATATTATTTTTGTTATTTTTATGCATTTACTCCATAAAAATTGTGAATTTAGATTGTGTTCCGATAAAAGACACATAAATGCATTAGACTTTGAAAATTTTTAGTAGGGGGCGTGCCTCCTCCCCCCCCCCCCCCCCCCCCCCCCCCCCACACACACACACACACACGCCTTAAATCCGCCAGTGAGAAGCACACCAAATAGACCTGAAACTTGAATTTAAAAAAAAAACAATGAAAGCACAAAAAGATTTCCTGATGATAATTTAATTATGTGTTATAAAATTCTACTTTCTTTCGTTTTTATTCAATAGGCAGATACACGAGTCCCACTTGAATCTCTGAACACATGCATTTGTAACTTGTTAATGGTCTTTCTTCAAATACTGTGTTTATCATATAACATGTGTACATCTGCACTAGCCAAGGGTTTTTGGTCCTCTCCGCTCCCCAGTGGACCGAAAACCCTTGGCTAGCGAAGACGACATGTGTAATGTTCTTAGCACTTTGATATTACATTAGTGCATTAAGATGTTTCAATAATATGTCATACATTTATCATTATTTAAAAACCAATCAAATGTTCTTGCATAAATGATAGTATTGATGGGTTGTTTTTTTTTATAAAGTGAGTAATTATTTCTTAATTTTATTTCCATTTTCTAATAGGATATTTCATATTACAACTTCTGTGTGCTTTCTTAGATATAGCTCAAGATATTTATTTTTTTTTAAATTTGCGACCGATTTGATGCATTGCATTGAAATTATCTTGTCATTTACTGGTATCAATCGTGACTGAGTTGCGCGGTGATTTGATGTGTGCCGTGAGATTTGTCGACACAAATCAACGATATCCTCCCTCCTCCTCTCTAAGTAAATGTTCGGAGATTACTGAATGACATTTACGGAAACCAAATAAACAACATAATAAAGCAATAAAACAAACACGTTGTACACGATCTTTAGCGAGACGGGTTTATGTGAGGGGTATCTTCACAATTGTTCCCTAGATATAAAAAGGATTTCATTTATGAAGATTTTGTTTGCCAACAGAAAATCACTCAGCAAGCTATTACGACCAAAGCTAAGGAAGATATTAATGAATTATTTATGATTTAATGATAATTCTTAATTGACAAACAGTGTAACTTGGATTTAACGTTGCGCGAACACAATGACTTTCGATCGGAGATCGGAATGGAACTGGAAGTACATCAGAAATTTTCGCATAGACGATAAAAGACACACGTCTTTGTGAATCAAATCGTTCTTCGGGGGAAAATGGGAATTCCTGTAAACTTGTCTAGTCATGATTCATGACTACATGGGGTGTACCATACTGCGGCGTTTAATCCTCTATTAAGTTTGTACATGACGAAAAATAGCGAAAATATTTCGTATCACTTCATTTCTTTTTTCTATAGAAAATTTATTGGTTGATTGATTACATATGAATAATTTTACAAATATCAAAATGCTGAAATTGTATTTTGTTTGTTTTTTTATTTTATTTTATTTTTTAGCTATTTTTTATGCCCCCGAGATCGAAGATCGGTGGGCATATTGTTTTTGTCCTATCTGTCATTCTGCCATTCTGTAATTCTGTAATTTCTGTAATTCTGTCATTCTGTCTGAAACTTTAACATTTTTGACCCCGTGACCTTGACCTTGGAGTTTGACCTACTTTTTGAAAACTTTAACCTTGCTAATAACTTTTGAACAATAAGTGATAGAGCTTTGATATTTCACATGAGTATTCCTTGTGACAAGACCTTTCCGTGGGTATTTAACCCTTTGACCTTGACATTTGACCTACTTTTATTTATTTTTTTACATTGGTCATAACTTCTAAATGGTAAATATTAGAGCTTTAATATTGTACATGAGCATTTCTTTTGACAAGATCTTTCTACTGGTACCAAGATATTTGCCCTTGTGACCTTGGTCATCTTCGGAATTGGCCATTATCGGGGGCATTTGTGTTTCACAAATACATCTTGTTTAATTATTATTATTGTTTTGTTGGGTTTTTTTTGGAAATTTTAATCAAGATGATCCGTGAAAAACATAAAACAGACGAACCAGCAGTGGATGATCAGTTGTTGACACGTAATGACCCTGGCCAATACGTCACAATACGTCTGTGTGTTAGTTTTAAATCATCAGTGGTATTTTTTACGTCTCTTCAAGAAATTTTCACTAATTTTGAGACGTCACCAGCTGTAGATGAAGTGCCACGTGACCTATGCATGGTGATAAAGGTCGTCGCAGTCAATTATGGCTATACATTTGGTTCGGGGTTGTTATAGCTTTGATCTATTGTCTTCGAATAGTACATGTGATGATTATTTTGTTGTCATGAACATTTTTTCAGCAATTTTACGCGGATTGTTAAGTATGGCCATCATTTTGGTTTTGGGTTGATAAAACAATATTCAATTTGAATAATGATATTTTTCTAAAGTTCGGATGAAGGTACTGTACTAATTCATACTAGTTGTATATTTTTGTTAATTCTCATAAAAACATAATTATTTCAACGGCAGCTTTGGATTTTTCTAGACCCAAAATTGCTGCAATATGGTGACGTATTACATCCGTGGTGGGTTTTTCTCTCGACTTGATGGAAAAGCTCTAGCGATGTTCAGATTGCTGTTCGTTATTAGAATCATAACATCTAGCGACAACCTTTTGATATTTACTAATTTTTATTTGTCGACTAGTTAAGGATTCAGACCTAGGCTTTACATCCTTCACAAAAACTGACTGAATACATTGATACACTCGGTGAGTCAATGTGAAACTACCGCTACGTAAATTTTGCATATATACCATTGATACGAGCGCCATACCGCACTGGTTTCCTACGATTCAAATTCTGACGTTTTGAAAACACTCTCGTTCCACACGCACTATCCCCGATACGACAATAGCACAAGAAGACGTTCAGGCGACGTCTAGTAAATCTTCGGCAATCAATCCAATTATATAAACTTGGTCAAGGTTTTCAACACTGGATAAGAAGAACTCCCGATGGAGATTACATAATGAACCTTCTAAACTATTTTACTGAGAAAACTCAGTCCCCCAGAAAGAGGCTTGGAACTTGTAAAGTGAAATGGGTTCAATTCATAATTTCTATATTTCCAAAGGACTACTCTGTTGATACACATCATGCCCTAACTACTGTTTTCTGTCTTAAATGAAGTACTGTTACTATTTTAACTGAGACATAAACAAAACATTGCGTGTCATTGTGGTATGAGAGAAGATGCATATCATTTCTTCTTTGTTTGTAAAAGATTTTCAGTAGTAAGAAATGTTATGTTTAACGAACTTTTTCAAATACAAGAATTATCTATTATTGATACACGGATTTTACTTTGGGGCAGTGACAATATGGGTTATGAAACTAACAGCCAAATTTTTAATGCTGTTCACAAATTTATACTTAATTCAGGCAGATTCTCATGATAGTAATTCACTTTATGCTAAATGTACATGTATTTATTTTATCTATACATATGTTTTATGACAATTGTTATAAATTAATCTAAGGTGAAAACCTCGTAAATTGTAAGAACTTGTGTTCAAACCTGTTGTATATTATGTATGCAATAAAATATGTTCATACCAAACAAAACATACTTTGTTATATCTTGTTCATATACGTCCAGGGTATCAGTTAATATCAATGGTTGACAAGTCATGAGCGAGAACGGAAGAGAACTTTATATTTTCTTGAGATTCTCAAAGATATGATATGGACTGATTTATGATGAAAGGAAATTGTGTTAAGTTAGAAATCCTATGCTGCGATTAAAAAGAAGTGCTCGTTCGTCACCACTATCGCAAGCTGGTGATCGTTATTTCTTAAATTCTAAAGGTGGAGATCGTCATTCCTTTAATTCTAAATATGGAGATCGTCATTCCTTTAATTCTAAATATGGAGATCGTAAGTTCCTTAAATTCTAAAGGTGGAGATCGTTATTCCTTACATTATTACCTGCATATGGTGTCTATATTTCTCAACTGACTCAATACGTAAGAGCTTGTTTTTATAAGTTTTTCAATCTAGGCAGACTACTGAAAAACAAGTTGATGTTACAAGGGTTTCAACAGTCTCGTTTAAAGTCAACTTTTCGCAAATTCTATGGTCGTTATAATGATCTAATTTGCCAATACAACCTATCATTAGGTCAAATGCTGTCTGATGTGTTTGATACTGATTGTTAGACCGTTCGTGGCACACTGATTTTGACTATGGGTTACTCCGTTTACCTGTTTAAGATAAAGACCTCACGGTGGATGTGACCGAGTGGTTAGAACATCGCGCTCAAAATCACACAGCTACTCACCGCTGGTCGGCGCAAGTTCGAATCCCTCTCGCGCCGGTATGTGAGAAAGTTTCCCAGTTTACTTTCGGAGGTCGGTGGCCTCTGCCTAGTTACATTGTATCTGGGTTCTTTCTTCCACCAATAAAAACTGGGCGCCATCAGATAACTGAAAAATTGTTGAGTGTGGCGGAAAACCTCAATCAATCAATCAACCAATACTAGCAACGGTGACTGATTTTATAAACTTGAGAGTTTTTGATTGTTTGTCCCACCATCAGTTTTCACACATTTGAAAGAGATCTCAAATACTACTTTGTATGTAAGTAATCACAAACCTTCACCCCGCTCTATCTCAACTGAACTGCAGGTCTATAAACTGCTTTTATCGACAAGGTTATACCATTTTTATGTAAGCAACGTACCATCTTGCCGATACCAAGGAAACTAGTTGTAATGTTATTTTCGATATATTTAGAAAAGAAGAACTATTTACTTGTAAGACGCTCTTTTCGTGACGTGTATCTTGAACACGAAGTTGACGTGTATTCCGCATACTTCTGTTTTTGATGAAACAAAAGACCCATATTTATACCCACTACAGTCTGTGCACTCTACTTTTGTCAAGGATAGGTCATGAAAAAAACTATTTCTGTATGCTAAATTATGAATTATTGATTAGAACGAAATATAGCGCAAATCAATTACTTCAAAGAATTATCAACGTTAGATTTGATATGAGTCATTACTAACTCACGGCAGAAACGGCGAGTTCTCAACTGGAGTAAAGTGACACCACACGAAGACAGAGAGTATTGATCACGGGAGAAGTTATTTTTGGGAGGGAAAGTCCACGCAAATAGAGAAGTTTTCATTTTGATGGTAATAGCTGAGGAATCCCAGGAGAAACCCGACGCACTACGATGTTTATTCAACAAGTCGCCATGTCCAACAATTTAATTCAAGTTGACAATGAATTCGACGCTTCGTGTTTCTCCCGATATTGCTATTTCTTAAGACAAGCTTGGATAATATCTTTGAAAGTGAAGTGGTGACAGCTCTGGCGAACCTCAAATAGCAACTGCTTAATTGTCGTTGCCATATTGAAAAAGAAATAGGTTACTGTAAATTCCTTATTTTTCGCGAGTACTTGATATCGCGAAATGACTCGTATACGTGGAATCGCGAGAACATAAATTCACGGGTGCTCAGTTGATCAAGAGGCTTTACATGTATTTAGCAATATAAAAATAAAAACGAGAAATTGCAATTCACGAGTGATGATTCTCGCGAAATTACGCGATAATAAATTTCGTATGTTTAGGAATTTACAGGAGGTAATGTATATTTATCTTATGGCAGTAAGGCAGTTATGAAGATCTATTCACGTATCGTGCCACGATATATGCTAGAAGTGGTGTGAATCAAATGTAAATTTTACAAAAATTCTATAGAACTTTTACTTAATTTGATATCACAAAATTTTACCAAATGAACGACATCAAAACCAATGATTTTTCAACACTTTACACGACCATTCCTCACGATAAATTAAAGACATCATAGACAGTTACTTCAACAAAAATAGAAAATAGAAATATTCACATCTAGTGATCAGTCATCCAAAAATTTCTTTTTGTTAAACACCACTCTGATTCCAAGCACAAGTACTCTGATATTTAAAGGATGGTGGAGTTTCTAATTGACATCTTCATAGTCTTTTGTGATCAGGTTTTTCAACAGTCTGTTGGAATTTCCATGGGCATGAATTGTGTTCCTTTGTTAGCTGACCTGTTTTTATGTTCTCATGAGGTAGAGTTTATTCAAAAGCTTCTACATGAGAAGAAAAATATCTTGCTGTGACCTTCAACTCGACATTTAGATATATCGTCGACGTCAGGGCCGTAAATTAACCTTCAATTTGGAGGAGGCAGGAAATTAGGACACTGAACACGTTTTGTGCAAAATCCTTGATTCTAGGGCCTTCTAAGATGTTACTTGACTAACTCATTCTAAAAGAAAGATTTGGAATGCTTTTTAAGGGAGGTATCATGTTCTTAGTTATTGGAAACAACATAAATTCTAATGAACTTTAAATTTTAATTTTTTTTTGGCTCAAAAGTTGGAGGAGGCAGCTGCCTCCTCCGCCTCCATGTAATTTACGGCCCTGGTCGACGTTTTATTTATTTACAATAATCATTTTCTTTCATATGTCGATTCGATATATCCCAGTGAACTCGAAATAAAAGACATCACATCTGCTTCGAAAGTAGATATTTTATTGAACATAGCTCTATGTTAACGACAAACTAACAACTCAGCTTTATGACAAACGGGATGACTTCCGTTTCTCCATTGTCAACTTTCCATATTTATGTAGCAATATTTCATCACCTGCAGCTGGTGTATATATCTCTCAACTGATTCGATACACAAGACTTTATTCTACGTAGGATAAGTTTTTAAATCGAGGCAGTTTACGAAAAAACAAGTTGATATTACAGGGGGTTTAACAGTCTTGTTTAAGTCAGCATTTTGTAAATTTTATGTCTTTATAATGATCTAATTTTCCAATACAATCCGTCATTGGGTCAAATGCTGTCTGACGTGTTTCATACCGATTGTTAGGTCGTTCTTGTCACACTGATTTTGACTACGGATGACTCTATATACCTGATCAAGATATAGGGCGTGACTGGTTGACAGGGGATGCTTACTCCTCCTAGACACCTGATCTCCAAGGACCAGTGTTTGTCCGACTCTCAATTTTGTATTCTTTATAGGAGTTATGAGATCATTCCAGTTCGTTATCCACCTTTTGCATACATGTGAATCAATTTTGGACATACTATATACCTGTCAACTCCAGGTCTCCTTCAGTCAATAAACAAATAATCGATTTCCACGTTTACGCCTCTCGTTATCTCTATTGTCTTGGAGACTTTCCATAATCGGTAATTTCAAGAAACTAAACGGCGAGTGCACAACAATAGAGCCTCATGATAAAAGGCACTTGCTAGAGCTTAATCGCAATGTTAGCTTGATTTTGAATGTCGAACATTTATCGCTGAAAATCTTAAGTTTACATCAGTTTATGTAGGAGTCTCGCGGCGGCCATAATTAACACGTGGTGACAAGGGCTTAACGTAAACTATTGTCCATCGCAGCTTGAAGCATGGTCCTGTGGATTTATTTACATTTGAATTTATACAACCATCTTCTTTAGAGTTTATTGTATATTCAAAGAAATCTTCAAATAGGATAACTATGGCGCAAATCGCTTACCCTATCGCCACCTGTCATTATCGATTAGTGCACTGGTAGCTCATTATTTTTCATTTAGTGGCGGATTACCACAAATTACCACTGTTCCTGAGCATAACACCGTTTTATCGCGCATATTCCAACGACCCGGTCAACAATATTTGACCACCAACAGTTCTCTACTGTCACATATCCTCTTAATCGAACACGCGATGCAACTGAAATGCTTATAAAATCAAATGTCAGCGTCAAGGATCATTATTACGACGTATATGTTAATACAAGCATGGAAACGCGTCTCCATTCACGAGACATTTAATACAAATGTTAAATACTAGACTATTAAAGTGTTAGCACTATGTCGTTTGGATTAACGGTACGTTTCAAATTGTGACGGAATCACAGGGGGTCGGCTCGGGTTTTTTTGGTCTTTTACACACAAGGGAGGGGGGGGGGGGTCCGAAATCCCAGAAATCGCTACCTCAAATTTCCATTTGTCTCCCTTTTCATATTTGACGGAAAATACCTATTATTTGTTTGTACCGGCAATATATGTGAAGAAGCAATGTATTTTTTATCGTTTTTGAACAACAGGAACTTTTCTTCAATCACCCAAAATGGAAGACGCGCTCTCATTGGTCAATTCAATTTGCTTGAACTACTCTCACACATCGTAAATGAAGAGCAAATGTATGATATACAGCTGTACGTAAAACAATGCACAAAGAGACAAAGTCACCAATGTAAACATGGCCCTCATTAAGCAGGGACCGCAGCGGTGACCTAAAGGTTAAAGCGTTCGCCTCGCATGCGGAAGGCCGGGATTCGAAGTCGTTAAAACAGGTAGTGACAGTTCCATCGCCAAACGCTCGGCATCATGTGTGAATGTCACGGGTCCTCGGAGATGACCTTAAAAACGGATGTCCCAGTAGGTGTGGCATGCTAAAGAACCCTCACTGTTCAATGGCCGTAAGCGCCGAGCATCGAGGCCTAAATTTGAAACCCTTCACCGGTCTTGGTGAACGTCTCCATATGAGTGAAAAATTCTCGTGAAGGACGTTAAACAAGATACAATCAATCATTAAGCAGGGTTGGGGTTTTTTGGGGGGGTTGGGGGGTTGGTGGTCAAATTGTTTGGTTGTTTTTTTTTTTAAGATAAAAATTTAATTGGTCTTTTGGTTTCTACCTACTTCGCATGAACATTTTAAAGGGGCATGGACATGGTTGAGCTGAAATTTTTATTGTTCCATTTGTATCGTTTACAATGCTTAAACTAAAGTATTCCTAATGGTCAACCAAAATTTTAATATCAGTTTTTGATTTACAAGTGAGATACAGCAATCACATTTCTTTGCTATATAAACAAGGCTCGTGCCATGTTTTTGTTTACATATATATTGCTTAATAGAAAATAGCATGTTTAAAACAAAATGAGATCATTGTGCTAAACACTAGAAACTAATTAAGTTCAGAATTAACTTGTAAAATTGAACAATCTGCTTTAAACGAACTTCTGCTAGTGTATCAAATTTAGCCTATGTAAACAATAACATGGCATGAACCTTGTTTACATAACAAAGAATTGGGATCTCTATATCTCCCATGTAACTCGACAACTAACATTCAAATTTTTACTGACCAATAGAAATACCTTAGTTAAACATTCTAAACATTAAAAATGGAAAAATAAAATTTGAAAATTTTCAGCTCAAATCGTGTCCATGTCCCTTTAAAACGTGGTAGAGCTTATTCAAAGTGAAGGCGGAAGTCAAACGTAGACTGGATCTTGAAAAGTATCAGAACATCACGAGGGATTAGAGTGGTTGCTTTCATCAGTATCAGAACATCACGAGGGATTAGAGTGGTTGCTTTCATCAGTATCAGAACATCACGAGGGATTAGAGTGGTTGCTTTCATCAGTATCAGAACATCACGAGGGATTAGAGTGGTTGCTTTCATCAGTATCAGATCATCACGGGGGGTTAGAGTGGTTGCTTTCATCAGTATCAGATCATCACGGGGGATTAGAGTGGTACTTTCATCAGTATCAGAACATCACGAGGGATTAGAGAGGTTGCTTTCATCAGGTCAAAGGTGGTTGTTCAATTGGCATTGTGTTATTAACGTGAAAAATGAATGGGGTATTGTTTGATCTAACGGCTTTGGGGATCTTTTCCTATTTCAGGTTTCTGTAAGGATAGATTTTTCTCATATTTATAAGATGCAATAGAAGGTGGTATCATTCATATAAACATTTTAGAACACGTTTTTTTCTCATAAACATTTTAGAACACGTTTTTTTCTCATAAACATTTTAGAACATGTTCTTTTCACATAAACATTTTAGAACACGTTTTTTTCTCATAAACATTTTAGAACACGTTCTTTTCACATAAACATTTTAGAACAGGGTTTTTTTTCACATAAACATTTTGTCAAGGTCACGAATGTTGTAAGCCAATGGACTTTGAAATTCTGTTACAGCATATAAAAATACTAATGTGCAACAAATCAATTCATATACGAATACATGTATTTCTTATATCTCTATGTAGAAAATACAAAAACCAAACAATTGGTAAGTTCAATAAATTATGATACAGCGAATTCCCTATGATATTTTTGTCCCGTGGGTATCCGGGGTAACCCTTGTTTGTCGTAAGAGGCAACTAAATGGGATGATCCTTCGGATGAGACCGCAAAAAACAAGGCCCCGTGTCGCAGCAGGTGTGGCACGATAAAGATCACTCCCTGCTCAAAGGCCGTAAGCGCCGAGCATAGGCCTAAATATTGCAGCCCTTCACCGACAATGGTGACGTCTCCATGGGGTGTGAATGAAAAATTCTCGAGCGGGACGTTAAACAATAAGTAACCAACCAACCTATGATATTTTAACAAAAAAGCTCAATGTCTGACGTTCGTTTAGTGCTTTTAAAATGTCTGACGTTCGTTTAGTGCTTTTAAAATGTCTGACGTTCGTTTAGTGCTTTTAAAACACTTGTGTAAATAAGAAGATAAAAAGATAAAGTGCGGGTATCAGGTTATTCAAAAGAGGTAATATAGAAAGAGCGAGAGAGAATTGATCTCAAATTGTCCTTCAAAAATGTATACTAGTAGGTGATCTGGAATGACCTTCAAAGTGGTACCTAATGCAAAAGGATCATAAGAATTTTCTAAACGTCCTCACTTGTGCTAAGTGTAAATTATTGTGTCATAACTTTGAAGATGTTTTATTGCTCTGTGATTTTGTTCTACTTGAGGTGAAAAAATAATTTTTATATTTTTTTTAAAATCTATTTTTTTTTTTTTTAATTTGAAGAATAGAGGAAAGTGCCTTACAATAGTTAAAGTACCTTACAATTGAAATCTCCCAGACAATTTTAATATTAAATGATAAAACTGTAAATTAGGCAGCGACGAGAACCACATGTTTCTGAACCGAAGAAAATGCATGTACCAACCTTCAGAAATTCATGTTGAAATATACTTATAAATGTACATGAATGGACTACTAACCCCCCCCCCCCCCCCCGCCCGAAGATTGATTGACTTATTATTGTGTTTAATAAACATTTTCACTTCCCTCCATCTGAAATTTGAGAACTGTAGAAATTTTCTTTCAAGTAGCCTGATAATGTGCATATTTTATAAGTTCATGTATAAACCATAGGATTTGTATTTTAGGGAGAAATACTGGCAACAATCAATACTATCTCACGACTATATCGTTTTAATTTGCAAGAATAAAAAAAAAAAACACTTAAGACGAATCAAAAATTAATACAACTGTGGTATTTTGCATCAATGTTCGAATTTAATTGAATTTTTAAAACCATTGTACCATTTGTTCACTTAATGCAGTAGAACCGAAAATTGTACCAGTCTTAAGAAATTAACAATACTTGCATCAGAATGAACAATGGAATGATTTTGTTAGAAAATTCAGCATGAAATAGCGTGACCGCTTTCCATCACTTACAAGTTGGGGTTCCATGCTTCCTATTTATCACAATTTCAGATTTCTTAGAGAGCTGTTGTTCTCGACAATCAACTGACTGCCCTACTCACAAGTAGACGCTAACCGTGCGCACAAACAAACATGTAAATATTCTCTCTTTCGCTTTGAAGTCGTCGTGTCTTTAAGCATACAAATATTGTTTTAAGAACGTAAATCAAACTAGATACCATGGAAAATTAAATAACGCATGCTTTTACAAATACGTAGCACAGTTGTAAATTGGATACCATGAAAATTTAAAGGGACTGATTCACGATTTCCCCTAAAATTTTGTTTGTCATTTTAAATGATCAAAATCTATACAGTCTAATATGTTTAGAAGATTTCACAAAAAAATAAGGTTATTCATCATGACAAGCTCATTATAGAGAGTTTATTATTTGTTTTGAAAACAAAGATTTGGGTGTTATTGTTTACGAAGTTTTAAAAATAAATGGATATTGATCTAAGTATATTATTTATATCACATCTCAAGTATAATTTAGGTAAAATGTGTCCTTTAAAAGTTAAAATTTGTGATTGTACAAATTGAAGACTCTTTAAATTACAAAATTAATGTTTCACTGGTTTGTTTGTTTACATGAAAAGACTCGAGTCTTTGTTTACATAACACAGAATCAAAGCTAAGATATTGCTCTCATCCTTGCATTGAGACGGTCCAAATTTTGGTTGTCAACATTAAATGAGTTACAATTTTAAATTTTAACATCAAAACTGAAAAATATTTGTTTCGAAAATCGTGCACCAGTCTCTTTAAATGACGTACCGATTGTACGCTTTTACATATACGTAATACAGTTGTTTTCGTATAATTGCAGACATAATATGTGAATATTTCACGGGGCAACTTTTGTCGTAAAATGCCAAAAATAATGTTTCAATCTCATTACACTAATAGCACAAGATGTCCTACCTGCAGATTTCCATTGACTCCGGTGTCGCTCCCTTAGGCATGTCTTCACGTCGTCACAATCTTACCCAACTGAAACGAAAGAAAATATCAACAAGCCAAAATATATCATAAGAAAAAAGTCTTAATCAAAGTGAATTCAAAGTGCAATCAAATCAACAGCCAATCATTACCGAATAAACCAAAAACAATGTCGTCCAAGGCAATTATTAACACAACTCCTTCGATGTCATTACTTAAGACTATATATATGCTGGAACGTGGGGATGTCACGCAGCTGCCGGTGTATGTGGAGGTTTCCTCTTTATATAGGAGCGGGAAAGATCGAATGTTAATTAAGAAATAGCATCTAGCAGAGACTGGAGATGAATCCTCCACGTATATACTTTGATATTATAGATTTTGAATTTCTTTTTATGACAAGTATTTATCAATGCATTAGTTTATCACTCTACAGTTTCTTATACCTCAGAATTACACGTGTTAATAGAAACTTGTATGTGTTTTTTAATATAATTTATTTTTTAGATAAATAAGATATTGAAAATGACTCGCTGTTACAGCAGATGATCTGTTGTTTTGCTATAGTGTCTCTTTAATGGTTTCTGAAAGGCGTTTAATTCTAACATGGAGGAAACTTCTTCAGAGCATTGTCAGTCTATTGACTTAGCTGTTAGACGCACGGAAACACCAGCTTTATTAATGCACTGTGTCGTTCACGTCATCATTGTCAATTCGGAAATGGTGGGGTATTATTAAAATGCAATGCACTGGAAAACTTATTATTCTAACTCTTTGTCTATCCGACAGGTGGCGCTCGTAACGATAGAGTTGGATTTCCTTTTTCTGCTCTCTGTCAATAACATGGAAGGGAATTTCACTAGCGCACAGGTGGTGCTCGTAACATTCTCTTCTGCTTACTGTCAATAACATAGAAGGGGACCTCAACCGCGCCCAGGTGGCGCTCGTAACTTTCTCTTCTGCTTTCTGTCAATAACATAGAAGGGGACCTCAACCGCGCCCAGGTGGCGCTCGTAACTTTCTCTTTTGCTCTCTGTCAATAACATGGATGGGGACCTCAACCGCGCCTTGTTCCCCATGTGACTTCTGTCATCAACACCCCCATCTCTAACGTTATACCGAACTAACGCCTAGCTCACTCAAATGTCCACGATGTAATTTGATTTCGCATTAATTCGATTAGTATTAAACTGCTGAGACGTAAAGATACATCGCGTCTACACAATAGGGTGTGCGTAGGAGAGGCCATGTGGTTATGTAAGATAATGGAGAAATGTGACATCCCACCATGCAGTAGGTAAATGTGGTTATGTAACACGTAATGTTCCACAATATTTTGCATTAAATGTAGTGCGAAGGATCCACAAAGTTCTGCGATGGTGATGCTATACACATAAATACAATCCCGAATATTTATTTTATGCATGTCAAGTTTGCTCTGAATTTTCTGATAGACAGGAAATAGCAGGTGTCCATTGTGGAGTATTTCATACATAAATGTAGAGCTGTATGATAAATGATATGATGGTCAATCTACGTACTCAGATCGATTTCATATCAATCAACTTGATGCAAACTGTCAGCGAGGGGATATCACAGTTTACAGTGTTTGTTTTAGATCGTTTACTCAAAATAGAGAAAAATTAAGAGAACATTTTCTCAATGAAAAGATGCAGAAAGCGATTTATCAAAATTTAAAAGGAAAACTATAGGTCGCCTTAATATGACGAAAATTATAAATTAATTTTTCTTACTCTTAAAGAATGCAATTCTATGTTGATACCCGTTAATTTAAACACAGGTGTTTTGCTATCTTGTTTTCCTTTGATAAATAAAATGAGGGGGGGGGGGGTATTATGTATCGGCGGATACTTTAACCAACAAAAAAACTATCTAATCGCTTCAAATGCCTAAACAAAAAGACTAGGAAGAATTGTTTTAACACACTAAAAATGATGTCTTCCCTTCCATTTCCATAGTCTTTTATAAACATTTTTAGGGATCATCTATAAAGAGGAAAATTAAGACTTACGGTACATAACATTGGCCTATATGAATATGTGCCTCAAACAAGGAACAGTGTTGTAAACATTTGATAGTAAATAAAACTTGCCAACATACCAAATATCAAAGGCGTATGTTCAAAGGCAAAAATGTTATGGCCGGACGAAAATAATGCTCCAAAAATTCTATTATTTGACCTTTACATAAAAGGTCAAGGTAAAAGATCAGCAAAAATGGTATGCGACACACTGTCTTATCATGGTATACCCATATACCAAATATCAAAGGCCTATGTCAATAAATCAATAGACCAAAAAGTCATGGTCCGTACAAAATGCTCAGAAATTCTATTAATTGACCTACCGGTATACATAAAAAGTCAAAGATCATAAAAAATGGCACGCGACGCTATGTCATATCATATCATAGAATACCGAATATCAAAGGCCTAGTCCAAAAATTCTATTATTTGACCTTTAAATAAAATACCAAGGTCAAATCAAAATCAAAAATGGCACATGACACACTACCTTATGATATACCCAGATATCAAATATCAAAGGCCTATGTAAAAAGACAAAAAAAAGCTGTGGTCCGGACAAAAAAATGTCCCAAAAATTCTATTGTTTAACTTTTACATAAAAGGTCAAAGGTCATCAAAAATGTATACCAACATACCAAATATCAAAGACCTATGTCAATAGACAGAAAAGGTATGGCCCGGACAAAAGTTGTAAGAGAAGCGGAAGAAGAATTCACACTAGTGTGGAAGATTTCGGACCTATAAATTAAAATTTCAAATCAGATATATGCAGCTTACATTATTTTATTGTAAAGACAGAGTTAGACCTCTTTCTATGCTTGTGGTATCACAGAGTCCGGGCCCAAAACGGGCTTAACCTCTGTGTGTTTGACTTTGACTGCGATGCCATGTTGAATTGAACTTCTAATACAAAACAACCGAAAATGACTTCATCGTGAAAATATGTCAAATAAAGATGATTGTAATAGTACATAGGAAGTGTCAATATCAGGTTCAGTCTAACTGGTCAAGGATGCTGTCATTATCACGTGTTGTACTCTTCCTACAGAAAATCAACTACGAGAACAATTCAAGTACCGGTCCGTGCTGGATCTTACCTCTGGCATGTCCAGGGGTCCGTGTTTGCCCTACTCTTAATTTTGTATTCTTTATGGGAGTTATGAGATTGAACACTGTTCGTTATCTT
Source organism: Ostrea edulis (assembly GCF_947568905.1). Taxonomy (NCBI): domain Eukaryota; kingdom Metazoa; phylum Mollusca; class Bivalvia; order Ostreida; family Ostreidae; genus Ostrea; species Ostrea edulis. The sequence continues at coordinate 70,511,485 of NC_079172.1, read as the reverse complement.
CACCTTTATAGGAGTTATGAGATTAATCACTGTTCGTTATCTCCACCTTTATAGGAGTTATGAGATTGATCACTGTTCGTTATCTTCACCTTTATAGGAATTATGAGATTGATCACTGTTCGTTATCTTCACCTTTATGGGAGTTATGAGATTGATCACTTTTCGTTATCTTCACCTTTATGGGAGTTATGAGATTGAACACTGTTTGTTATATTCACCTTTTCTGTTATAATTCTCAACCACATTTTTTTCATTGATATAACAGACACGCTTTCATGACAATAAACTGAAGGTTAGCTTTAGTCCATTATTACAAATTGCACATTCTTGGCGTTTGGAAATCACACTACTGGATATATGTAATCTCAGTATGAATTTATTGATTTAAAATATCAATGTTTTACTTAAAAGACATACATGTTTTTCAGATTTAAATTTCAAACTAAGAATGAACACAGCAGTGCAACGATCAAACAGACGGATAAACACAACAGTTTTATCATGAAGTGGGCAGACGTACTGATCAAAGTAACGGCGCAACCATGAAATGAGCAGGCATATGAACTAGCGATACAATCAAGAAATGAGCAGGCATATGAACTAGCGATACAATGATGAAATGAGCAGGCATATGAACTAGCGATACAATGATGAAATGAGCAGGCATATGAACTAGCGATACAATCATGAAATGAGCAGGCATATGATCTAGCGATACAATCATGAAATGGGCAGGCATATGAACTAGCGATACAATCATGAAATGAGCAGGCATAAGAACAAGCGATATGATCATGAAATGGACAGGCATATGAACTAGCGATACAATCATGAAATGAGCAGGCATATGAACAAGCGATACGATCATGAGGACAGGCATATGAACTAGCGATGCAATCATGAAATGGGCAGGCATATGAACTAGCGATACGATCATGAGGACAGGCATATGAACTAGCGATACAATCATGAAATGAACAGGCATATGAACTAGCGATACAATCATGAAATGAGCAGGTATAAGAACAAGCGATATGATCATGAAATGAGCAGGCATATGAACTAGCGATACAATCATGAAATGGACAGGCATATGAACTAGCGATACAATCATGAAATGAGCAGGTATAAGAACAAGCGATATGATCATGAAATGAACAGGAATATGAACTAGCGATACAATCATGAAATGAGCAGGCATATGAACTAGCGATACAATCATGAAATGAGCAGGTATAAGATCAAGCGATATGATCATGAAATGAGCAGGCATATGAACTAGCGATACAATCATGAAATGGGCAGGCATATGAACAAGCGATACATTCATGAAATGGGCAGGCATATGAACTAGCGATACAATGATGAAATGAGCAGGCATATGAACAAGCGATACTATCATGAGGACAGGCATATGAACTAGCGATACAATCATGAAATGGGCAGGCATATGAACTAGCGATACAATCATGAAATGAGCAGACATATGAACAAGCGATACAATCATGAAATGAGCAGGCATAGGAACAAGCGATACAATCATGAAATGTGGAGACATATGAACAAGCGATACAATCATAAAATGGGCAGGCATATGAACAAGCGATACTATCATGAGGACAGGCATATGAACAAGCGATACAATCATAAAATGGGCAGGCATATGAACAAGCGCGCGATACTATCATGAAATAGGCAGTAATAGTAACCACACTGTCATCCAGGCATATCTTGACCGGTCGTGGTAGTTAAGTGGTAGAGCTTTCGCTTCGTAGCCGGGGTGTTGTGAGTTCGAGCCCTGCTTGTGCCATGGCCGCGTCAAACCTAAAAATAAGCAGTGACTGCCTTTACCACTAAATGATCGGCATTCAGAAGTGAGAATCACGGTTCTTTTGGATCGGAGGCCCCGTGTCGGAGTAGGTGTTCGCACATTAAAGAACCCTCACTGCTACGGCCCTGAGTGCTAAGCATAGGTCTAAAATGGTGCTTCACCATAATCATAAGCCGGTGACGTCTCAATATGAGTGAAAAATTCTCGACGGGACGTAAAATAAACAAAATACCCGGTAAACAAACAATCATCCACATCTTGAATAGCTTTCCACATTAGAGCTTTATATTGTGGGAAGACACTTACATGTACATATTTTAGGGGTCAAAAGGTGAAGGTCAGAGCAAACTTTACTATGCTTTCATTGTGATACCAAGTTGAAAAGTTTTTAACATACACTTTTCATATTTAAAAAGGTAGTTAATGATGAAAGAAAAACCTTATGAAGAGAATTTTCTTTTGGTACCTAGTGACCATTACTCTGGACTTTGACCTACTTTTTAAAATCTTTTACCTGTAAGCTATAATTTTTTAACCAATCCGGATAGGGCCTTTGTTTTGGTACCAAGAAATTTGATCTTTTGTTATATCTTTTGAACCAAGAGTGCTAAGACTTTGATATTTTGAATATATATGCCTCATTACAAGATATTTCTTTTGATACCAGAACTATTGACCTTGGACTTTGACATACCTTTCAAAAACTTTAACCTCGGCTTTATCTTTTGTACCAAGGGGGATAGGGATTTAATATTTCATATTTAGATACCTCATGACCAGGCCTTTGATATGGTATCAAAGGTTTGGCGTAGTGACGTTGGACTTTGACCTATTTTTCAAAAACTTTCACCTTTAGAACTAAAGAGGATAGGTCAAGAAGAGCCATTCTTCCCGGCGAGCTACATGTATATTGTTTTCTGACAACAGTAACCAATTCCTGATATGGCTACGTTAAAAAAAAGAAATCATTCGAAGCTGTGAGTTTTCGGATTGTATGGGGTTTTAATGAATGTTTGAAAGTATGTTTGGAGACAAGTAAACTGAGAAATATTTTTGATATTAGTTTTTGTAGATACAAATATATAAGGCCTCAGCCGTGTGCATTTTCATGCGCCGTAAATCGAAGGTTTTTATAAGGGTTGGATCTGTAGCTCTCTGGTCTGGTTTTATAAGGATTGGGTCTGTAGCTTTTTCGTCTGTTTTATAAGGATTGGATCTGTAGCTCTCTGGTCTGTTTTATAAGGGTTGGATCTGTAGCACTCTGGTCTGTTTTATAGGGAGTGGATCTGTAGCTCTCTGATCTGGTTTTATAGGGGTGGGTCTGTAGCTCTCTGGTATGTTTTAGAAGGGTTGGATATGTAGCTCCCTGGTCTGTTTTATAAGGGTTGGATCTGTAGCTCTCTGGTCTGGTTTTATAAGGGATGGATATGTAGCTCTCTGGTCTGTTTGATAAGTGTTGGATCTGTAGCTCTCTGATCTGGTTTTATAAGGGTGGATCTGTAGCTCTCTGGTCTGATTTTATGAGGGGTGGATCTTTAGCCCTCTGGTCTGATTTTATAAGGGGTGGATCTTTAGCTCTCTGATCTGTTTTTATAGGGAGTGGATCTGTAGTTCTCTTATCTGGTTTTATAGGGAGTGGATCTGTAGCTCTCTGATCTGGTTTTATAGGGGTAGATCTGTAGCTCTTTGGTCTGATTTTATGAGGGGTGGATCTTTAGCTCTCTGATCTGGTTTTATAGGGAGTGGATCTGTAGCTCTCTGATCTGGTTTTATAGGGGTTCGATCTGTAGCTCTCTGGTCTGTTTTATTAGGGTTGGATCTGTAGCTCTCTGGTCTGTTTTTATAAGGGGTGGATCTGTAGCTCTCTGGTCTGTTTTAATAAGGGGTGGATCTGTAGCTCTCTGGTCTGGTTTTATAAGGGGTGGATCTGTAGCACTCTGGTCTGGTTTTATAAGGGGTGGATCTGTAGCTCTCTGGTCTGGATTTATAGGTGTGGATCTGTAGCTCTCTGGTACGGTTTTATAAGGGGTGGATCTGTAGCTTTCTAGTCTGGTTTTATAAGGGATAGATCTGTAGCTCTCTGGTCTGGTTTTATTGGGGATGGATCTTTAGCTCTCTGGTCTGTTTTATAGGGGTGGATCTGTAGCTCTCTGGTCTGTTTTTATAGGGGTGGATCTGTAGCTCTCTGATCTGTTTTTATGAGGAAAGGATCTTTAGCTCTCTGGTCTGATATTATAAGGGATGGATCTGTAGCTCTCTGGTCTTTTTTTATTGGGGTGGATCTGTAGCTCTCCGGTCTGATTTTATGAGGGGTGGATCTTTAGCTCTCTGGTCTGATATTATAAGGGGTGGATCTGTAGCTCTCTGGTCTGTGTTCATAAGGGGTGGATCTGTAGCTCTCTGGTCTGTTTTCATAGGTGTGGATCTGTAGCGCTCTGGTCTGTTTTTATAGGTGTGGATCTGTAGCTCTCTGGTCTGTTTTTATTGGGGTGGATCTGTAGCTCTCTGGTCTGTTTTTATAGGGGTGGATCTGTACCTCTCTGGTCTGTTTTTATAAGGGTGGATCTGTACCTCTCTGGTCTGATTTTATGAGGGGTGGATCTTTAGCTCTCTGGTCTGATATTATAGGGAGTGGATCTGTAGCTCTCTGATCTGGTTTTATAGGGGTAGATCTGTAGCTCTCTGGTATGTTTTATAAGGGTGGATCTGTAGCTCTCTGGTCTGTTTTTATAAGTGGTGGATCTGTAGCTCTCTGGTCTGGTTTTATAAGGGGTGGATCTGTAGCTCTCTGGTCTGATTTTATGAGGGGTGGATCTTTAGCTCTATGGTCTGATATTATAAGGGGTGGATCTGTAGCTCTCTGGTCTGGTTTTATAAGGGGTGGATCTGTAGCTCTCTGGTCTGTGTTTATAGGGAGTGGATCTGTAGCTCTCTGATCTGTTTTATTGGGGTGGATCTGTAGCTCTCTGGTCTGTTTTTATAGGGGTGGATCTGTAGCTCTCTGGTCTGGTTTTATAGGGGTGGATCTGTAGCTCTCTGGTCTGATTTTATGAGGGGTGGATCTTTAGCTCTCTGGTCTGATATTATAAGGGGTGGATCTGTAGCTCTCTGGTCTGTTTTTATAGGGGTGGATCTGTAGCTCTCTGGTCTGATATTATAAGGGGTGGATCTGTAGCTCTCTGGTCTGTTTTTATAGGGGTGGATCTGTAGCTCTCTGGTCTGTTTTTATAGGGGTGGATCTGTAGCTCCCTGGTCTGTTTTTATAGGGGTGGATCTGTAGCTCTCTGGTCTGTTTTTATAGGGGTGGATCTGTAGCTCTCTGATCTGTTTTTATAGGTGTGGATCTGTATCTCTCTGGTCTGTCCTGATATTTTCCCAGAGAGCTACAGATCTGCCGCTGTTTCTACAATTGTTTCCGTGGAATATTGTCTCCAGGTTTTCAGATACATGTACCATATCAAAATTATACTCGGCAATAACAAAGCGCAGTTTTTAAATCTCTGTTGTAGACTCGAGTCTAATGACATCACTGCAGCGCCGAGGATATTTTCTTTATTGGATAAGATTTTTCACAAAGAAATCTGACTTACACGTCTACATTGAAGTGTCGTATTTCAGTTGTGGATGTTTTCCATAAATCTGGTTCTATTGTGTTTCTGACAAAAACTTGTTTGATACAGAGAGCCATCACCAGCAGCCCCAACAAAAAGAAAACACAGTGCGCATGTAGCTATCAATAAAAGAAGTGAGCGATAGCTCTTCAGAGAGCTATTATTTCATGTACAATAAAAAAGGGGGAAATGCTTCCCTCCCTCATCAATATTGGTAAAACTGGCCTGAGAACCAGATCAGTAATTTAGTTATGCCCTAAGTATTTATGATAAAGTTTAACAAAATGTAAAACTCACAGCCATCCTGGATGTATTAAATTTTGATTTGCATGAAAAATCCAAACACACATATTAAAGTTATAATGCAGGTATTGTATGACTGTATATTTTTCAGTATGAAATCTGTTGCGATATTTCAAAGAAAGAAATACTCAACAATGACATTTCCTCTAAATTCAACACACTTATTAAAGTTATAATGCAGGTATTGTATGACTGTATATTTTTCAGTGTGAAATCTGTTGTGATATTTCAAAGAAAGAAATACTCAACAATGACATTTCCTCTAAATTCATGCAATATTACTGAATTAGTTTCTTCAAAACTGCAAGAATACATGGTTTATGTGTTTTCTCGGTAAAGGTATGTTTCACCACCCATTGTTCTGCGTTCAATAAAAAATGTTGTTTGTTAAAATTTGAAATTGTATCTTGAAAGTTAGAAAACAGATTCCCTTCCTTGCTAATTTTGAATGCAGTTGCTGTTGAACTTGTTGGCTCGAGGACCATTGCAAACTTCGTTTGGTTCTAAGGCTGTGCATAACTGAAACTGGAACCATTATTAAGCATTGATTATATTGTGTCACGTGATGTGAATTTCAGTGAAGCGACAGACATGTGCGTGTCTGTGTGGTATTGGATTGTGTCACGTGATGTGAATTTCAGTGAAGCAACAGACATGTGCGTGTCTGTGTGGTATTGGATTGTGTCACGTGATGTGAATTTCAGTGAAGCAACAGACATGTGCGTGTCTGTGTGGTATCGGTATACGAGACGTTCCTTTACATACATGGAGACAAAAATGAGAACGGAGGGGGACTGGTTTTACGTGACATTATATGTGTCATTTTATATATTCCATTTGTACCCAAAGTATGACATTTCACAACTACTTGTATCTCCATGTATGCAAAGGTGAGTACTTTATAGGCTACACCTACTGATTATCGTCGTCCGTCCGTCTATTTGTCCGTCATCAATGTCTCTGTAACGCGATATCTTGAACAGTTTTTCACAAAAAAACCTTCAATTTTTTCTTGTACAAAAGCAAATGATCAATGATGGAAGACTCACATACTTTTTTTTTTATTTTAAGTTTTGAAAAGGTCAAGGTTATAATATACATTTCCTACTCTTTCATATTTTATGCAAAGATACGTCATCCTGCTGTTGAACACGAAAATGCAGATTTGGGAAAAGAACGTAATCACTGCTTCCAGTCATTAAAAACATTAATTAATTTTGTGCCATTAGCACTAATACATGTTCGTATAATATGTTAATTAAGATCTCGGCGGGGCCCTTCCTACTGAATCATGACCAGTTTTCTAAATGGCTTTTTATTTGCATTGGATATTCTAAATAAACTACAACAATGGATCTTGTTTATTAAAAGTGATACACCGTTTCACGACCTTCTACGTACACAGCAAACAGACAATGGCATGCGTAGCGAATTTTTCGTTACAATGAACGATAACCCATCCGAGTTTTCAATTCATATTATTTCCTTTATTTGCATAATAAGAACTGATTTATAATAATACTCTACTTTGTCAACCATGCATCGTACACACCTTGTAACTTGGAAATAATAAAACATCACTAAATAAAGACCATACAAAAACCTTGAATGCACATATTTTCAATTAGAGAGCCGAAATATTTTGATGAATATTACTGGCGCTATTTTTGGTTGGTTTTACAAGGGAAACACAACTAGAACGTCATAACAGGAGGCACGTGTACCACATTGTTTACCCGAGTCGCCTTGGTCCTGCTGTTGGGATTGTTAAGGTGGTGGTTTTTTTTTAAATCTTTATTTCCATGAAAATGTTTGACCTTATATTGTGTCCCCCAACAAGCCCCCAAATGGTGACGATATATCCGAACTTGACTTCATACAACACGGGGATGCCCCAACACCAATATGACTAACATGACCTTGCTGTTCTGGAGAAGGTCAAAGTCAAATACTTTGGTATGTAATGAAAAGTCTTACCATACACAATTTATTTACAAAACATTAGCCCTATACCCTAAATAACTGAAAGGATATTTGATAGGTTAAATTTTCTTAATAGTAGGCCAAACTCCAAGGTCAATGTCACAAGGTTAGACACTTTGGTAACGAAAAAGGTCTTGTCACAAGGAATGTGTATATGAAATATGAGAGCCCTATCACTCACCATTCAATAGCTTTGAGCAAGATTAAAGCTTCGGACAGACAGGACAAAGCAATATACCACCGATTATAGTCGCGGAGGCATAAAACACCGATTCCACACAACTTAGATTGGATTCAAATTTGTTCCAATGAAGGGCCATGCAAAACCTTGATCCCCTGTTGTGGTCCCACCCTACATGCATTCCAATGGTCATATTTGAACAAACCTGAACCTGCACTACCTAGGAATGCTTGGATATTAATGACTAATCATGGCCTTGTTCTTCTTGACAAGGTTGTTTTTTAAAACGTATAGTTCTGCATGTAAAACTTTGATACCCTACTGTGGAACCCACCCTACCCCCAGAAAACATTTGAACAAACCTGAATATACTCCATGTCAGAACATTTTCAAGTAAATTTCAATTTTTCTTGCTCAGTGGCCCCTGAAAAGAAGTTTATCTGAATGAACTTGAACCTACTCCATGTTAGGAAACCTTCATGTTAACTTCTCTTGTCCATTGGTTCCTGTAAAGAACATTTTTACCTTGAAGGTATGTGGAAGTTAAGATCACTACATATTATCATTACATGTGCATTGCGTCTCTTCCTATAAATATTGATTTTAATGGAATTCTGAATAATAACAGATATAACGCTAATTGATGATTGATGGAAGTTGTTCGTCTCTGTCCAAGGAAACGTCAGCGTTTTGTATTTGACGACAAGGTCATGTGTACAATTGGTCTATTATTGAAGACTCGCCGCTGTAATACCGTGGTGGTGATTTGTATGATATCCTGGAAAAAGAGAGTATTTTGTAAATATTTTTCCTATCCATCATTAATACACTATACATTGAAGAATCCTCATTCCCTTGGGAATTCGGGCTACTGAATAGGTCCTCAGTATCCCTTGCTTGTCGTAATAGGCGACTAAATGGGGCAGTCCTTCGGATGAGATCGCAAAAACCGAGGTCTCGTGTTACAGCAGATGTGGCACGTTAAAGATCCCTCCCTTCTCAAAGACCGTAAGGGCCGAGCATAGGCCTAAATTTTGCATCCCTTCACCGGCAGTGATGATGTCTCCATATGAGTGAAAAATGTCGAGCGGGACGTGAAACAATACACAAAACCAACCAACCATTAAAATGTAGAATGGCTGATTGCTTAATTAAAAATTAGCTAGAGTAGATCTATAGCAGAATGTGCTGAAAAAAGCAGCAATGCTACATATTTATAATTCGTTATTTTCGGAACTCATCAACCTACAGTCTGTTACAATACCTTCGGAATCTCTCTCTCTCTCTCTCTCTCTCTCTCTCTCTCTCTCTCTCTCTCTCTCTCCTCCTGGAAGTCAATACTAGACTGAGTTACATGGTTGTGATTTTGTACGTAAATCACATGGAGGTATGATGTATGTGAAATTCACCAAAAATGACAAACTGTCAACCATTTCAGAATTTGTCCAATAAACGGAATTTTGAATAACGCTAACTTACTGTGGAATTATCATTTTTCGTGGGGGATTGATGTTCGTGGATTTCGTGGGTCACTCTTATGTGTCCTCGAACATTTTTTTTAAAACCAAGTAGAGTTATCTCTCCTGGTGACATCGTATCGCTTACCCACGAAATTACGTCCCCTCGAACCGGCAAAATTTTGCTTACCCACGAACATTGGCCGCCACGAATTGAAATGATTCCACGGTGTGTTTGTCTTTTTGTGTGTTTTGTGTACATCTTTGGGAGGGATTATTTCCCCGCTTTTTCTTTATGAACATCACTTGCTCTGTTGTATAACCAGGAGGTACATGTATTTTGTACGCGTGTTGGCCAGATATTGGAAATGAGAAGTAGCCTCAATACATGAAGATCAAAGCTAAGTTCTGAAAGTTATACGTGAATCTATAGACAAGTCAGACGCGAGTCTATAGACAAGTCAGACGCGAGTCTATAGACAAGTCAGACGTGAATTTATAGAGAGTCAGACGTGAGTCTATAGACAAGTCAGACGCGAGTCTATTGACAAGTCAGACGCGAGTATATAGACAAGTCAGACGTGAGTCTATAGACAAGTCAGACGTGAATTTATAGAGAGTCAGACGTGAGTCTATAGACAAGTCAGACGCGAGTCTATAGACAAGTCAGACGCGAGTCTATAGACAAGTCAGACGTGAATTTATAGAGAGTCAGACGTGAGTCTATAGACAAGTCAGACGCGAGTCTATAGACAAGTCAGACGTGAGTCTATAGACAAGTCAGACGTGAATTTATAGAGAGTCAGACGTGAGTCTATAGACAAGTCAGACGCGAGTCTATAGACAAGTCAGACGCGAGTCTATTGACAAGTCAGACGCGAGTCTATAGACAAGTCAGACGTGAGTCTATAGACAAGTCAGACGTGAATTTATAGAGAGTCAGACGTGAGTCTATAGACAAGTCAGACGCGAGTCTATAGACAAGTCAGACGCGAGTCTATTGACAAGTCAGACGCGAGTATATAGACAAGTCAGACGCGAGTCTATAGACAAGCGAAGATCAGAAACAACACATGGGTGAGTGGGACCGCTGCTGAGAGTCAGACGTGAGTCTATAGACAAGTCAGACGCGAGTCTATAGACAAGTCAGACGCGAGTCTATAGACAAGTCAGACGCGAGTCTATAGACAAGTCAGACGTGAGTCTATAGACAAGTCAGACGCGAGTCTATAGACAAGTCACACGTGAGTCTATAGACAAGTCACACGTGAGTCTATAGAAAAGCGAAGGTCAGAAACAACACGCGGTTAAGTGAGACCGTTGCTGAGACTTCTTGCTGACGATTTAATCACAAACATGCTGGCGGCGAATTACGACGGTAAAAACAACTTTTGATCGTGGTATTTTGATTTTATCAAGAGAGGCAAAAATCGATGTGACATAAACATTGCTGGTTTTCTTTTGACTAAAATAGGCCATAAAAATCCATAACAAAATTGCAATAACATACTTTTGACATTCAATTTAAACCAAACAATATATTGCTGATATCAAGAGAAAGTAACATTGGATCCTCGGTGAGATAAATTGTATTTTATGCTCTATAGATTCAATATTGTGGGGAATATTCATTTTGGCCTTTTGCCCCTTTATCTATTCTGCAACTGAACTTTTGAACTGTACAAGAATTGGTGAGCCGAAATGCCTCAGTGAATTACGTATATAAATTTCATTTTTAGGTCACATGAGTAAACTAAGGTGACCTATTGCAATTGGTCTGCGTCCGATGTCGTCCGTCGTGCGTTAACAATTTATCATTTTTAATTTCTTCTTAATAACTACCATTTCCTTTGGTATGAAGCATCTTTGTGACAAGGGTGACATAAATTGTAAATTTCAGGACTTCTGCATCCCCGGGGCCCTAGGGACGGGGCAATAACTACCAAATATTGACCAATTTTCAAAAAAAAAAAATCTTCTGTACAACTGCACATCTCTAAGAAAATATAAATGCATAGAGATGTAGAGCAGAGGGCCTTTACCAAAATTGTTTTCATGATCCCCGGGGTAGAGGTTCTGACACCAGGGCGGGGTCAAACTTGGTATATAGTATTTAAGAAATGAAACTTATAATTCTTTACTCGATGCATGTATCAAACGAAAATTTGGACGGAGAACTTCATCAATGCGCGTAGTGTCTTTATCATTTGAAGGAGTTCTTTGTGTAGCGTCTTTATCATTTGAAGGAGTTCTTTGCGCTTGCTGATGCAGTATAGAAACCAAATGCATATTTAGGAAAAGCAGAAAAAGATTTACAGTGTACCATAATTGTGATTTCCGCAACCACAGGGTTTGGACTCTAGGATAGGTCCAAATTACTAATAGTCATATCATGTTAGTATAATATGTATTATATTATGTAAAGTCAGAATCTGCAATATCACGCAGATTTAGAACTTTTTGATTAAGCAATCCTTCCGCCACAAAATATAATCCCTGCAAAACCCTTTCAAAATTTGAATTGACACAATTTTTTTCCACTGGATAGGATTCAGTAATATATGTGTGATATGTTTACACTAATGAGATCAGTATTGAACCAGTTAATACTTAGTAGTAGCACCCTGCACACAACTGCTGTGTTCAAAAGCTCAGGAGCTAACTTCCTTAAGTTTGTTTTCTCCGTTAACGGCCATATCAAGAAACTTTTGATACGATGGATGGTAATAGTAATTATAAAACAAAACTATTAGATTTTTCGTTCTCCATTATATGCATATAGTAAATACTTCGTTCAGTGACAATTTTATTAAATGTAGCATTAAGGATAAGATGGAGGTCAAATTTAATTATCACTGCCTTTTGGTTGTCAAGACAACAGGGAATAGTTTTAGTATGTTAAAGAAAATTTGAATCCCCGCTCTGTTTTCCACAACAACCTTTAAGATTAGAATTACCACTTCTGTTTTGAAATACCTGATTTTGATGTCACTAATGATGTATCAGAACTATCGTAGATCGTGTTTATTTCGCGAGACCGTTTTTTTCGCGCGGATACAATGATTTATTTATTCACCGTAAACACTGTACATAACTTTTACGTTCCATTATTTCTTGCTTACTTCGGATGAGACCCACAAAAACTTGAGGCGGAATTTCGAAAGTCAACAATTACGTAGCGACCTGAAAACATGGACGCCCTGAGTGCTGTTGACGGGACACATTCAGCGATAAAAGACAGTCAAAGGAGATACGGGGTATAGAAAACCACTTCGAGCAATGGAAGGGGGCATTAAATTTCATGTTTAAATAAAATCACCATTCAGTACGACTACATACTGTCAACGAAATTCCCATCTTCCTTGGTCTTTCATCCGTAAGGATCCGAGTTAGAATAGGTCCTCAGTACCCCACACCCGAGGATCCGAGTTAGAATAGGTCCTCAGTACCCCACCCCCGGGGATCCGAGTTAGAATAGGTCCTCAGTACCCCACACCCGGGGATCCGAATTAGAATAGGTCCTCAGTACCCCACACCCTGGGATCCGAGTTAAAATAGGTCCTCAGTACCCCACACCCGGGGATCCGAGTTAGAATAGGTCCTCAGTACCCCACCCCGGGGATTCGAGTTAAAATAGGTCCTCAGTACCCCACACCCGGGGATCCAAGTTAGAATAGGTCCTCAGTACCCCACACCCGAGGATCCGAGTTAGAATAGGTACTCAGTACCCCACACCCGGGGATCCGATTTAGAATAGGTCCTCAGTACCCCACACCCGAGGATCCGAGTTAGAATAGGTCCTCGGTACTCCTTGCTTGTCGTAAGAGGCGATATGAGTTATACCAAAATGTTATTCCACAAATTATAAGAATTGTGTATTTCTGTGTGCAACAGTTTTCCGTACTTTGTGATACCAGCTCAAAACATAACAAATATTTGATTGATAATACAGATTGCTATCTTTAGAATGAAGCATACCGATTTATTACGATATTTATGGGTGTTTTTATTTGATTTAGGGTTTTCTCCGTACACAGTGAACACATGGAATTTGATTGGAAAAATTATGGACAAGAGATATGTATATCTGAGAGAATTTGTTGATAAATTGCAACGCGTCAAAACATAAAAACTATTTTATTTTAAACTGAAATAATTCTCTGATAATTAGCATTTAAAGCTGTGTCGTGCTTCATAACTTACTCAACGCCATGGTATCGAAGGTATGAAACGTGTAATATTTATAATCAGAGACAATGTCCATCATATATGTTTTGTTTTCATTTTGACAACTGCACACATATATGCATTAGAAATTCCCTTGTGTCGATGCAACGCACTTTTGTCTCAACGGCTTATTGTGTACGTATTCATTCTTTGTTGCTCCATCGTCCATTACCAAGACTGAGGACAACGACACGTGTGCCGCGAATCTCCTCAGCTCGACAAAGCTATTACATTGTAGTAAGTCCCCAGGGTAGTATTAGGATTGTTACTGACTGTCTGCAGTCTTGTTACAGCCTTGTGTGGACTTTAACAACCTGAAACGTTTCTGTAAACACTAACAAACCTAATAACCTGTAAATGTTAACAAGAAAGAAATGCGATTGAAAGACGTTCTGGGTGTCCTAATACCGTCTAAATTTGGCTAATTCAGACGTCAACCGTCTACTGACATAACCTCATTCCAGTCCGAAGTTTTACGGCAATCTCTGACAGGTCAGTGTGGTCAATATGGATATGTATTTTTATATTATTAAAGCTTGTCGTCATACGGGACGTAATTATGTCCGCCCTGTCCTGTCCGCCCTGTCGCATAATTTACGTTGCGGGTAGTTTAACGTTCCGGCCGGAACGCAATTTTCGTTCCGGGCTATAATTTACGTTCCAGTCCGCGTAATTTTAATTCTGGCCATAATTTTCGTTCCGGGCACACACTTATCCTTTAAAACTTTAGAGTATGAAATGTTTACCAACATTTCTTATGGATTTTTTTTCATCGGGTTATACAATAATTAAAGACTAAATAAAGAGGGGTCTGTCATTAGAGCCGGGTTTATATGTCTATTTCTATGTCTTAGTTAATAAAGAACCGGATTTATATGTCTATTTCTGTGTCTAAATAAAGAACCGGATTTATATATCTATTTCTGTGTCTAAATAAAGAACCGGATTTATATGTCTATTTCTGTGTCTAAATAAAGAACCGGATTTATATGTCTATTTCTGTGTCTAAATAAAGAACCGGATTTATATATCTATTTCTGTGTCTAAATAAAGAACCGGATTTATATGTCTATTTCTGTGTCTAAATAAAGAACCGGATTTATATATCTATTTCTGTGTCTAAATAAAGAACCGGATTTATATGTCTATTTCTGTGTCTAAATAAAGAACCGGATTTATATATCTATTTCTGTGTCTAAATAAAGAACCGGATTTATATGTCTATTTCTGTGTATTCAAACACCAACAATTGCCAGAAAGACAGGTGTTTATTCTTGTTTTATACTGGGGATTAGATGTCTAATTCAAAGAACGATAGGTGTAATTAACCTGCTTTTGTAATCGGAAGTTGTGAAACTTGTTTACATACATGTAGACAGTTGTTACCGTTGAATATGCAGTCCAGCAAATCGCCATCCTTTCATGTCAGATAAGCCGTAAGCAGGGGATATACATATGTGCCCCTAGATGAATGAAATTGTCCACGATATTTATTTGCTTGGCAATCATCAATAAAACAAATCACCCATAGAAGACATATTATGAATTTATATAAGAATTATGAATAAAACGTGGGAAATACTACTTTTGTTTTGTTAGAAAATAGCGTATGTCCTGTTTTAACTACATTGTAGTAATAATTTCATTAAAAAAACACGACAGAGATTGCCTGGTTCAACAGTGTATTAAATATCCTTCATAATTACAAACTCTCAAACATTTGGCAAAAGGATACCAGTAATCCAAACTGACTATAGACAATGGGAAAACTTGCATTACTAGATCAATCTAAAACAAAAATGGAATCCCGCCTTCAAATATTATCAAAATCTACGAACATAGAATGTACAAGGATGAACTAAAATTCGGAAAATATCTAATTATCCTGCTGAAACCTGTAATCACCACTTACCTATCGAAAGTGGATGCTGGCGAAGTGAACCCAAAGAAACCAAACTTTGTAATGAATGCGTGTAAAATCGGTGATGAATCTTATTGCAAGCCTCTGACTGGTGTGAGGGAACAATGTTCATCGTCAAAACAAATATGTTTTAAAAAACATTATCCCATCTAAATATAATGAACTCACACAAGCAATCTTCTCTAAGAAAATAGTGCTCCTCTAAATAAGAAATATTAATAAAACGTGCTTCCCAACATAATGGCTATTCGAATCTTTAAAATTGCGATATATTCTCATTCTCAATAATCATGCATGCTTTAAAACACTTAATTTGTTAGCATCACTTTTATGTAAAAATTATACAATTGTGATTAGTGTTACAGGTTGACCGGGTTGGCTTCCAGGATTAACAATCAAAACAAGATTTCAAACGTTTCACTTTATATTGCAGACTTTGTACATAGTCATTATCCACTGCTGGCTCAGGTATTCGTTACTAGCAATGCATGTTCACATTTGGTCCGGTTTACGTTGAACACCAAGTACCATGATTCATTACACCGGGACCTACATACACAATAAATACACATTAAGTTACACACACATTAATACAAGTCATTACTCACATAGTCCACCATACTTAGGGGAACTTATGTAATTACACGTGGCAGCGCTGCATTACTTAAACTTGCATAAAATGCTTACTTCACAAATTACACGCTTAGTTCACTCGAACTAAACTACATTCAAGAAGAACGAACAGTTTCTCTGTAAACTGAGGCGAGGGAGGAAGAACGAACAGTTTATATGTAAACTAAGACGAGGGAGGACGAACGAACAGTTTCTCTGTAAACTAAGGCGAGGGAGGAAGAATGAACAGTTTCTCTGTAAACTCAGGCGAGGGAGGAAGAACAAACAGTTTCTCTGTAAACTCAGGCGAGGAAGGGAAAGAGAATGGCAATGTTTTAACTGAACACCAATCCCGAACACTTAAACGAATGATTTCGTGTAGTGTAGAAGAGAATACTTTTCGTGAGAATGGCATATTGTTTTCTGAGAGTGGGTGTGACAGGGAATGTGATTGTTGATTAAGTCTGACGTCAGTGTTCCATTCAATATCACCAGGAAATTTATCCAACAAGTAATGATAATCATTCATTCTCTCATCTTCCTTTATTGTGTTAATTCATTTTTGCTTTTATCAGATTTGAGATTTCGTGTGCTCCACTGTAGTCTGACTCGTCGTAAGGCCCTTTATCTTCATATATATTGTTCTTTCCTCCAGACCTCTGATGAATTAGCGAATTGCTATATTGTGGAGTTCGTATCAAGGAACATCAAAGGGGGTAGGACACCTTGCTCCGGGGCCACCAACGCTGATATTTCTAAAGTCTCAGAGGACTTGTTTCTATTGTAAATACCGACGAAGGTCATTTATGACATTTAAAAGTAATTCTTGGATCGTTCTTCATACTAAGCTCATATTAGTTCAGTTTTGTTTTTAGAAATATCCCAGGTGAGTCCGACACATATAATTTGAGGCTGAGATTTTAATTTGTACATGATGATGACCACGTAGTCTTGCCTTCCCGTTATTTACGGCGCAACATCATACTGTCACAGTGACAACACCACATCATACTGTCACAGTGACAACACCACATCATACTGTCACAGTGACAACACCGCGTCATACTGTCACAGTGACGACATTAATTCATACTGTCACAATGGCAACACCACGTCATGCTGTCACAGTGACAACATCACATCATACTGTCACAGTGACAACACGTCATACTGTCACGGTGACAAGAACACGTCATACTATGAAAGTAACAACACCACGTCATACTATGAAAGTAACAACACCACGTCATACTATGAAAGTAACAACACCACGTCATACTATGAAAGTAACAACACCACGTCATACTATGAAAGTAACAACACCACGTCATACTATGAAAGTAACAACACCACGTCATACTATGAAAGTAACAACACCACGTCATACTATGAAAGTAACAACACCACGTCATACTATGAAAGTAACAACACCACGTCATACTATGAAAGTAACAACACCTAATCATTTAGTCACTGTGAGAACACCACATCATACTGTCACAGTGACAACACCACGTCATACTGTCACAGTGACAACACCACGTCATACTGTCACAGTAACAATACCACGTCATACTGTCACAGTCACAACACACGTCATGCTATAACAGTGACATGCCATACTGTCACAGTAACAACATCACATCATACTGTCAGTGATAACAACTCATCATACTGTTACAGTGACAACACCACGTCATACTGTCACAGTGACAACACCACGTCATACTGTCACAGTGACAATACCACATCATACTGTCAGAGTAACAACATCACATCATACTGTCACAGTAACAACATCACATCATACTGTCAGAGTGACAACACCACGTCATACTGTCGCAGTGACAACATTATGTCATACTGTCACAGTGACAACACCACATCATACTGTCACAGTGACAACGCACGTCATGCTATAACAGTGACAATATTATGTCATACTGTCAAAGTGACAACATTATGTCATACTGTCACAATGACAACACATCATACTCTCACAGTGACAACACCATTTCATACTGTCACAATGACAACACCACATCATACTGTCACAATAACAACACATTATACTGTCACATTGACAGCACGTAATACAGTTACAGTGAAAACACGTTATACTGTCACATTGACAGCACGTAATACAGTTACAGTGAAAACACGTTATACTGTCACATTGACAACACGTCATAGTGTTACAGAAACAACACGTCATTCTGTCACTTTGACAACATCATGTCACACTCTCACAGTGACAACACCACATCATCCTGTCACAGTGACAACACGTCATACTGTCACAGTGACAACACCACATCATACTCACACATTAGCAACACCACGTCATACTGTCACATTAACAACACAACGTTATACTGTCACATTGACAACACCACGTCATACTGTCATAGTGACAACACCACATCATATTGTCACAGTGACAACACCACATCATACTGTCAGAGTGACAACATCACGTCATACTGTCACATTGACAACACCACGTCAAACTGTCACATTGACAACACCACGTCATACTGTCATAGTGACAACACCACATCATATTGTCACATTGACAACACCACATCATACTGTCATAGTAACAACATCACATCATACTGTCACAGTGACAACACCACGTCATACTGTCACAGTAACAATACCACGTCATACTGTCACAGTGACAACACATCATCCTGTCATAGTGACAACACCACATCATATTGTCACAGTGACAACACCACATCATACTGTCAGAGTGACAACATCACGTCATACTGTCACATTGACAACACCACGTCAAACTGTCACATTGACAACACCACGTCATACTGTCATAGTGACAACACCACATCATATTGTCACATTGACAACACCACATCATACTGTCATAGTAACAACATCACATCATACTGTCACAGTGACAACACCACGTCATGCTACCATAGTTACAACACCGCGTCATACTGTCGCAGTGACAACAACACATCATACTGTCACAGTGACAACACATCATACTGTCACAGTGACAACATCATTTCATACTGTCACAATGACAACACCACGTCATACTGTCACAGTGACAACACCACGTCATATTGTCACATTAACAACACAACGTTATACTGTCACAGTGACAACACCACGTCTTACTGTCACAGTGACAACACGTCATACTGTCACAATGACAACACCACGTCTTACTGTCACAGTGACAACACCACATCATACTGTCACAGTGACAATACCACGTCCTACTGTCACATTAACAACACCACGTCATACTGTCACAGTGACAACATCACGTCGAACTGTCACAGTGACAACACCACATCATATTGTCACAGTGACAACACCACGTCATACTGTCACAATAACACCACATGATACTGTCACAGTGACAACAACACGTCATACTGTCACAGTGACAACACCACGTCATACTGTCGCGTCAACATCACAGTTGTAGATCCAATTCTTACAGTCACACATTACATTCACGGCGCTACGTTTTATGTCAAGAAGTCGTCTTACGGCCTCTGATTTGCATCTTACGGTCGTTTAGGCCCACCGCGTCACTTCTTGTAATCACAGAGCCACGTCTCCCGGTCACGTTTAACACTTTACGTTCACGTAAATTGTGTTGGTGCAAGCTGATCGCCTCTTCGCCAATGGCGAAAGTAAACTGCATCTGGCGAGTTAATTCCATGCCCTACTCGCCACTTTGTTGTCTCGTTCAACCAGTCACTCGGCTGTCTCCGCAAATCTCTGCTCGTTACAGTCAAACAGAAATAACTTCACATACAGGAGTGGTATATTAGAATGTGTGGTGTCGTTCTACCCAGTATCGGACTATAATAAGCATACCCCCTGTGTAATATGGGCTCAGCTAAAACATATCCTGACATGCATTGAACAACAGACACTGTCTACTTCGTCAGCGATGGTTCAACCACCCAGTAGAGGTGCAAAGCGAATTTGTAACTCATTTCATCAAAGGTTTTTTTACCTTGGATTCAGGATTGGCAAGGTGAACGATCAGCTGATAGAAGCGGAAGTATTACTGACGCAAAGTACTGGGACAACGATTAAATACTATCTCGTCACTGAGGCGGGGGTGATATCTCTCAACAAACATGGACACTGTGCCCCAGACAAAGAAACTTAATCATGTTTTGTTTTATCATACCGTTTGTGTAGGAGTACGATTGTGTTAATCTTATTTCTATATTTATGTGTACACAAAGGAAAGAGACGTGGCAGAAATACACGTGCTGAGTTGCGTTTATGCGAAACCAGACTTCAACCTTTTATATTCACATTTGTCAGTGCAGATTGTACCACAATCTCCTCTATTACATGAATTCAGCAATCTGTCGACATCAGATGAGTGGGGGAAACGGTGTAGACTATGATGATGTTCCATACTCCGGTGTAGTCCACAATGTGGACGATGATGATATAGAAGTACTTGCAATGCTTAAAATCGGAAACACTCGGGACTTTGGACCGAGGATGACAGTTACATGTATATTGTGGTATAAACATTCACAACTGCATAAGCCAGACACTACCAGTTGTAGAAATTTGATTGGGTTAAAGTGGTCGACAAGTAAATCTGACCAAAATATTTTGACATTTCGTTCATTAGTAAAAGTTTTGTTTTGATATACTTGAATATATCATAAGACATATACTACCCTTAAATGGTTTTGAACTTGATCCGCACGCAGTTATTACAATAACGCCAGATAATCATTGATAATTGTAATATATTTTAAACACAGACTTGAATAGCTATATTTGGAATTACTAACGACTTCTATCATGCTCGATTAAAACACAAAGATCAGACTATGTTGTCAGTGTAACCCACAAAAAGAGAGAAAAGTAATTCTAAATCCAAAGTATTTACGATAAACGCAATTTTTTGCATATTTAGTCAACTATCTAAAATGATAGATTGAATCACAATTTTGGTAGTTATTCATTGTCCCTATTTCATTTTACAAACACAATATCAAATAATTAACAAAAAAAGTTTGTGAGATAAAAACAACATTTCATTCGGTAGTGACATACTGTACATGTACATCAACGACTTTTATATTTCAGATTTCATATATCGTAATGCTGTCACTGGAATCTTCAAAGCTGCTTCTATTTTATAATCACTCTAGTCCTAGCGGAATGAGACATATTTCAATTATCCACATTTACGAATATTTTAAAATAAAAATTCCCAGTGTTTGTTTGGGCTAGGATCAGCCTCCTATCTCGACATCATATCCTCAAGTTCAACATTATTCATCAAACAATATGACAGAACAGTAAACGCTGAAGGCCAACATGTAAAATATTGATAATGAAATTAACATTAACGTTAATTGAATTTATGGATTCACGACATCGTCTAATGATTGGGAGACTAATTAATTAGTAGATGTTATAACATTTGTTACAGTTATTGGCATAATAACAGTCAACATTTCGCAAATTTTATGGTCTCCATAGTGATCTACCTTGCCAATACAAAATGTCATTGGGTCAAATGCTATCTGACGTGTTTCATGCCGATTGTTAGGCCACGGATTACTCCATTTACCTGATCAAGATAGAGGGTTCACGACGGGTGTGACCAGTTGACAGGGGATGCTTACTCCTATGCACCTGATCCCACCTCTGATATATCCAGAGGTCCGTGTTTGCCTAACTCGTAATTTTGTATTTTTGTAGGAGTTGTGATATTGATCACTGTTCGTTCTCGCCATCTATGAGCTCTTTCTTTAGTCGTAAGTGTCACGTTAGGTAAAGCTGTTTTGCTATTTTGTTTCGTAAAATAAGAAGCTTCTTAGTGAAAGGTGAAGATGACGAACAGTGATCAATCTCATAACTCTTATAAAGGTGAAGATAATGAACAGTGATCAATCTCATAACTCCTATAAAGGTGTAGATAACGAACAATGATCAATCTCATAACTCCTATAAAGGTGAAGATGACGAACAGTGATCAATCTCATAACTCCTATAAAGGTGAAGATAACGAACAGTGTTCAATCTCATAACTCCTATAAAGGTGAAGATGACGAACAGTGATCAATCTCATAACTCCTATAAAGGTGAAGATGACGAACAGTGATTAATCTCATAACTCCTATAAAGGTGAAGATGACGAACAGTGATCAATCTCATAACTCCTATAAAGGTGAAGATGACGAACAGTGATCAATCTCATAACTCCTATAAAGGTGAAGATGACGAACAGTGATCAATCTCATAACTCCTATAAAGGTGAAGATGACGAACAGTGATCAATCTCATAACTCCTATAAAGATGAAGATAACAAACGGTGATCAATGTCATAACTCCTATAAAGGTGAAGATGACGAACAGTGATCAATCTCATAACTCCTATAAAGGTGAAGATAACGAACAGTGATCAATCTCATAACTCCTATAAAGGTGAAGATGACGAACAGTGATCAATCTCATAACTCCTATAAAGGTGACGATAACGAACAGTGATCAATCTCATAACTCTATAAAGGTGAAGATGACGAACAGTGATCAATCTCATAACTCCTATAAAGGTGAAGATAACGAACAGTGATCAATCTCATAACTCCTATAAAGGTGAAGATGACGAACAGTGATCAATCTCATAACTCCTATAAAGGTGACGATAACGAACAGTGATCAATCTCATAACTCTATAAAGGTGAAGATGACGAACAGTGATCAATCTCATAACTCCTATAAAGGTGAAGATAACGAACAGTGATCAATCTCATAACTCCTATAAAGGTGAAGATGACGAACAGTGATCCATCTCATAACTCCTATAAAGATGAAGATAACGAACAGTGATCAATCTCATAACTCCTATAAAGGTGAAGATAATGAACAGTGATCAATCTCATAACTCCTATAAAGATGAAGATAACAAACGGTGATCAATGTCATAACTCCTATAAAGGTGAAGATAACGAACATTGATCAATCTCATAACTCCTATGCGGAATGTGCTTTAATTTTTCAAAATCATCAACCACAAGACTTGACTGAATCTGGCGATGTTGGTCCCCGAGTCGTATACTCAAAAGTCCAAGCAGGCCTGGACTTTCTACTCAAAATTTATTTACAACGAATATATTACATTTTGATAGCTTTGCAAAATGTCATTAATTTGATATGATACTTGGACTTGTCGATCGAGAGACCAGGCCTGGAGGTTTATGAAACTTTTTTGAGCACGTTTTCATACTCAAGCTCAAACTCCGCGCTCTAAATTGTACTCATACTCAAAAGTGAAGGTTATAAAACTTCTATAAAATCATTCTCATTCTCAAATAGAGTACATACTCAAGATTTTTCGAGTATGTTTCGAAGTTTGCTCAGAGTTGTACTCAAAACAAAGCTGGTTGGGTTTGAGTATGAGTTCGGTAAAAGTTTTATATCTCCAGGCTAGAGTTTTCACTGTGAAGAATGTTAATTTTTCTGTTGTGATCAAATCTTCTTTTATATTAACTGCTTTAATGATGACCTAACATGGTGCTGAGTAACCTTGATAAATGTTTAATTCTTCAGCTTACAAACTGCTTTGTGGTGTTTATTTCTCATAACTAATATTTATTATTCTTTACGGTACATGATACATGTAATAAATGAATGAAACGCTATTAGATTTTAAAACATTGAAATATATACAATTGAATATTCTTGCTGATGTGATATATATTAATCTATAAACAATATAACATTTAAAGTAACATGTCATTACCGTCTTTCTTTATCATTACCGCAACGAAAGCTTTCGGCAAAAATGTTACGATAATGATGCTTTATGGTGATGACAAAAAAGGTTTTTATGTTTTTTGTTGGTTTTTTGTTTTTGTGGGTTTCTTTGGGGGGGGGGGGGGGTTGATACTCCAAAGGTTCAAGCAATCTGACTAAAGTACCTGTCAGACCTATATTATTATTATATATATAGGCCTATATAATAATAATAATATAGGCCTGTACTTTTGTCAGAATGAAGGTTCAATAATATTACCTAAGCTACTGTTTATGTCAGACTAAAAAAAAAAAAAACGTAAATTTTTGGACTGTTTTCACCGAATCGTCAGGTCAACTACTCCGTTATCGTCCGTCGTTTTACCAAAATTCAACTTTTCATGATTCCAGGGGTAGAGGTTTCGGTATCAGGGTGGGACCAAAATGGTGATGTGTTTACATGTACATGAAGAAGTGAAAATAACGAACAGTGAGCAGTCTCATAACTCTTATAAAGAATACAAAATCAATAATAGGGCAATAACATTGTCTGTCTGAATGTATACATGTCTGATGGTTTTGAATTACTAATTATATATAGCTTGGTATGATACATGTATATTACAAGGCCATGTCATACTACAGGTGTATGCTCTGTCAACAAAAAAGGTGGGTGCCTTGTATATCCACTCCCTTATATCCGCCACTGGTTTTATTAAGGCCACATTTTGATTTCCACCTTGTTCTTAAAACTGAGGAAGAAAAGCCTTGATTCATTATATTTACAGAGGAATATCTTAGCAGGCTATAAAATACAAATGGAGTAAAACTACAAATTAATTTGTGAAACATGAACATTACGAGGAGCAAATTCAAATTTGTGTACAACATTTATTCTTTGTTGTCATACATGCACTTAGGATATTTACTTATTCTCGACAAATTGCGAAAAATGAAATCAATATTCTGTTTCATAGCAGCACGGTAGAGAAAATGATATCAAGATTAAAGGCGTAAAAACTGCGAATTTATTGATGGTATAAATTTTTTAGATATATATGAATTTGCCATTGATAACAAACGAGATAACTGAGTGAGCCACCCTAGTGTTTTGCCTTGGAATCGATAATTTCTGAAGTTTTGTTGACATTTGTGTTCGGGGGTTTCTTTTGGATTTGCGGTCACTGCCGGAACTAAGCCCTTGTTTGTGGAGAAGTTTAACAAGCTTAGGCATATACTAAAAACAATTCTTGGGCACTGCTTAACTCGGCTCAATTTAGCATTCTAACAGGATGAAGAGATATCATCATGTATGCGTGGTGGAGTGTTTTCACGTTACTATACTTGTAGAATATTAAGTATGTGTGGTCAATATACATGTATCACGCTACTATAATTAAAACAGAGATCGTTATATACGTGACTGTGTTTGTATGGTCAATGTATTACGGTGCTATAATTAGAACAGAGAGCATTATATATGTATGACTGAATGTATTACGGTGCTATAATTAGAACAGAGAACATTATATATGTATGACTGGATGTATTAGGTGCTATACTTAGAACAGAGATCCAAAAACTTACTTCGTTAAACACCATTCTGCATGATTCCACGCACAAGTACTCTGAAGTTGAAATAAAAATATGCTAGAGTTCCTCATTGACAATATTTTCGTGGTCTTTGGAGAAATGCAAAAACCTACTTCACAAAAGGATAGATCAACCTTAAATGAACACATCCTTTATACAACCTTAACTGAACACATCCTTTATATAACCTTAACTGAACACATCCTTTATACGGCCTTAACTGAACACATCCTTTATACGGCCTTAACTGAACACATCCTTTATACGGCCTTAACTGAACACATCCTTTATACGGCCTTAACTGAACACATCCTTTATATAGCCTTAACTGAACACATCCTTTATACAACCATAACTGAACACATCCTTTATATAACCTTAACTGAACACATCCTTTATACAACCTTAAATGAACACATCCTTTATACAACCTTAACTGAACACATCCTTTATACGGCCTTAACTGAACACATCCTTTATATAGCCTTAACTGAACACATCCTTTATACAACCTTAAATGAACACATCCTTTATACAACCTTAACTGAACACATCCTTTATACAGCCTTAACTGAACACACCCTTTATACAGCCTTAACTGAACACATCCTTTATACAACCTTAACTGAACACATCCTTTATACAGCCTTAACTGAACACATCCTTTATGCAGCCTTAACTGAACACATCCTTTATGCAGCCTTAACTGAACACATCCTTTATACAACCTTAAATGAACACATCCTTTATACAACCTTAACTGAACACATCCTTTATACGGCCTTAACTGAACACATCCTTTATATAGCCTTAACTGAACACATCCTTTATACAACCTTAACTGAACACATCCTTTATACAACCTTAACTGAACACATCCTTTATACAACCTTAACTGAACACACCCTTTATACAGCCTTAACTGAACACATCCTTTATACAACCTTAACTGAACACATCCTTTATACAGCCTTAACTGAACACACCCTTTATACAACCTTAAATGAACACATCCTTTATACAACCTTAACTGAACACATCCTTTATACGGCCTTAACTGAACACATCCTTTATATAGCCTTAACTGAACACATCCTTTATACAACCTTAACTGAACACATCCTTTATACAGCCTTAACTGAACACATCCTTTATACAACCTTAACTGAACACACCCTTTATACAGCCTTAACTGAACACATCCTTTATACAACCTTAACTGAACACATCCTTTATACAGCCTTAACTGAACACACCCTTTATACAGCCTTAACTGAACACATCCTTTATACAACCTTAACTGAACACATCCTTTATACAACCTTAACTGAACACATCCTTTATACAGCCTTAACTGAACACATCCTTTATGCAGCCTTAACTGAACACATCCTTTATACAGCCTTAACTGAACACATCCTTTATGCAGCCTTAACTGAACACATCCTTTATGCAGCCTTAACTGAACACATCCTTTATGCAGCCTTAACTGAACACATCCTTTATACAGCCTTAACTGAACACATCCTTTATGCGGCCTTAACTGAACACATCCTTTATGCAGCCTTAACTGAACACATCCTTTATGAAGCCTTAACTGAACACATCCTTTATGCAGCCTTAACTGAACACATCCTTTATACGGCCTTAACTGAACACATCCTTTATACAGCCTTAACTGAACACACCCTTTATACAGCCTTAACTGAACACATCCTTTATACAGCCTTAACTGAACACATCCTTTATACAACCTTAACTGAACACATCCTTTATACAACCTTAACTGAACACATCCTTTATACGGCCTTAACTGAACACATCCTTTATGCAGCCTTAACTGAACACATCCTTTATACAGCCTTAACTGAACACATCCTTTATACAACCTTAACTGAACACACCCTTTATACAGCCTTAACTGAACACATCCTTTATACAGCCTTAACTGAACACATCCTTTATACAGCCTTAACTGAACACATCCTTTATACAGCCTTAACTGAACACATCCTTTATACAGCCTTAACTGAACACATCCTTTATGCAGCCTTAACTGAACACATCCTTTATACAGCCTTAACTGAACACATCCTTTATACGGCCTTAACTGAACACATCCTTTATGCAGCCTTAACTGAACACATCCTTTATGCAGCCTTAACTGAACACATCCTTTATACGGCCTTAACTGAACACATCCTTTATACGGCCTTAACTGAACACATCCTTTATACGGCCTTAACTGAACACATCCTTTATACGGCCTTAACTGAACACATCCTTTATACGGCCTTAACTGAACACATCCTTTATGCAGCCTTAACTGAACACATCCTTTATGCAGCCTTAACTGAACACATCCTTTATACGGCCTTAACTGAACACATCCTTTATACAACCTTAACTGAACACACCCTTTATACAGCCTTAACTGAACACATCCTTTATACGGCCTTAACTGAACACATCCTTTATACAACCTTAACTGAACACACCCTTTATACAGCCTTAACTGAACACATCCTTTATACGGCCTTAACTGAACACATCCTTTATACAGCCTTGAATGATAAAGTGTGACACTCTGAAAACAGGAAAGGCCTACAGATTGCTACACTAGGAACGATAACTCTTATAAAACTATTGGTGAAATAGTGGGCGGAATCAGGATTGCAGTGCAGGGAGGAGGGACAGCTTTGACAGACAGGGAGTTTTGGGATCGCCTTCAGGCCCTCGATCGGTCCTGGACAAAGTCATGCTGGGAGCCCAGGAGGTAAAGCCACGGGAAGTTCCAATGTTTTGCTGCATTCAATGAAATCAGACGTAAAATTAACATAGTTTAGTACACTTAGTTATAAATCACGTGTTCTAAACTCACATAGTGGAAATCATCAGTTGTAGAAAGACAACATAAACAAACAATATACTAAGTACTCGTTTTTATCCAATGATTACAAGAAGAGTGCTACATAATATTCCACATGTATATTACTGAGTATGTTATCTTTTGTGAGTATTTTGTTTTCTCTTAATCTCCTCTGTTTACATGTTCTAATGCTTTAAGACTTTCGAGGCCCTTCAAAGAGGATCATTATTTCTTTAATGAATTAAACACATCTCTGATTGATATTCAAACTTAAACAACGAACATGTTTGATATAAATCCTAAAATATTTTACCAAATACTTGAGGTGGCTCAATACACCTTAAAAGAGTTTCTCAAATCAGCACGAAATGATTCAATAATGAAAGAGATGATGATATGTAATAAGTACCTGTGTCAAAAAGGCAAGAAATCTACAATTTTGGAGAAAAACATCCACATTTTATTTCAATAGATAATACAAAAGACACTGGTGGATTTGAAAACGGATCTGCGGGTCAGTATACAACTCTTGGGCATGAAATGTTCGGTACAATTTCTTTTGTCGTCTTTCAAACATTTAAAAATTTCTTGTGCTCGTACATTTTTGCAATAGATAAATTTTCTCTGAGTGTTTTTTCCACAGTAATGTGATCTTACAGTTCGAAAAGAACGTATACATTTGCGAACGTACTCTTTACCTTCCTGTGAAAGCTTTGAGTACCTATTTTCCTTCTTCTGTCTTATACATTTACGAACGTACTCTTTACCTTCCTGGGAAAGCTTCGAGTACCCATTTTCCTTCTTCTGTCTTTCATGCTTTTATTTCCTTCTTGTCTCAATGCATACTGAACAACATCGTCTCAAGCCATGGTCCGGAGTCCGCATATAGCTCTCTGAAATGGGAGAAGATCGTACATATTGGCCGTGGTTTGCGACGGTGACTAAACAGTGCGTTTTCCAATTCCAAGCGTACACAAAATGATTTCTAGCCTCCTCGCCCTCTACTGCTGATTTGTGAAGCAGTCTATAGGGTTTTATTTCTCCTGGACTCTATCATTGTTCTCTTCCGTCGTTTACCTGTCCTGATTACCTTTACCTTAGTGTAACTTGTTCTGTTCCGTCGTTTACCTGTCCTGATTACCTTTACCTTAGTGTAACTTGTTCTCTTCCGTCGTTTACCTGTCCTGATTACCTTTACCTTAGTGTAACTTGTTCTGTTCCGTCGTTTACCTGTCCTGATTACCTTTACCTTAGTGTAACTTGTTCTCTTCCGTCGTTTACCTGTCCTGATTACCTTTACCTTAGTGTAACTTCGCTGGGTTTTTTTTTTTTTTTTTTTTTTGGTTTTTTTTACATTTTAACTGCCAAACGTTTGTGAAAACCAATCTTCGATCCTCTTCATCGAAAAGTTGAGAACATTTAAACCTACATTTCCAAGAAATT
Organism: Ostrea edulis; assembly: GCF_947568905.1. Taxonomy (NCBI): domain Eukaryota; kingdom Metazoa; phylum Mollusca; class Bivalvia; order Ostreida; family Ostreidae; genus Ostrea; species Ostrea edulis. The sequence goes on along the minus strand of NC_079172.1, from coordinate 70,481,680 downwards.
GGCTTCATTGTTTTTCCAGGAGCATTTTGGTCTTCAAATGACACACCATCTCCTGCATTTCGTTTCCTTTTTCTAATTGTCTGTTTCCATTTCTCGACATTTTTTATTTTCCTCCTAGGTCGTCTAAACCTTATTTCTATATCATCAAACTCGGTGTTTTCCTCACCGGGTTCTGAAATGAAATTCTCTGCCTCGTCCCATGTCTTATATGTGTATACTGTAGTTAAGTCGCAGTAAGAATAACACGGATGGTATACTGCTAAACTAGTGTCAATAAGAGTCATACAGAATGTGGTATACTGATAAACTAGTGTCAATAAGAGTCATACAGAATGTGGTATACTGATAGACTAGTCTTAGTAAGAGTCATACAGAATGTGGTATACTGATAAACTAGTGTCAATAAGAATCATACAGAATGTGGTATACTGATAGACTAGTCTTAGTAAGAGTCATACAGAATGTGGTATACTGATAAACTAGTCTTAGTAAGAATCATACAGAATGTGGTATACTGATAAACTAGTCTTAGTAAGAATCATACAGAATGTGGTATACTGATAATCTAGTCTTAGTAAGAGTCATACAGAATGTGATATACTGATAGACTAGTCCTAGTAAGAGTCATACAGAATGTGGTATACTGATACACTAGTCTTAGTAAGAATCATACAGAATGTGGTATACTGATAAACTAGTCTTAGTAAGAATCATACAGAATGTGGTATACTGATAAACTAGTCTTAGTAAGAGTCATACAAAAGATGACACACTGATAATCTTTAAATAAAGGAATTAGACTTTCACTTGAAAGTCCAAGGATGTCTATCATATCATAACAAGTCTCTTGTTCAAAATGTTATTGTTTTTGTTATTAGCACTTTGTTGATTTTTACTTTATTTTTTCTCAATCGTGCTTTCTTCAATTTGTGAATTGTCATTAACATGATCCATGCGATTTGTAGATTGCTTCTATGTTTCACTCTGTAATATCTACTAATCCTCTACCATTTCTAACATATCTCCACCACCTGCCTTCTCTAACATATCTTCACCCTCTGCCTTCTCCAACATATCTCCATCTCCTGCCTTCTCTAACATATCTTCATCTTTTGCCTTCTCCAACATATCTTCATCACCAGCCTTCTCTAACATATCTTCATCCTCTGCCTTCTCTAACACATCTCCATTTCCTGCCTTCTCTAACACATCTCCATCTCCTGCCTTCTCTAACATATCTTCACCCTCTGCTTTCTCTAACACATCTTCATCCTCTGCCTTCTCTAGCATATCTTCACCCTCTGCCTTCTCTAACATATCTTCATTCCCTGCCTTCTCTAATATATCTTCATTCTCTGCCATCTCTAACATATCTTTGTCCCCTGCCTTCTCTAACACATCTTCATCCTCTGCCTTCTCCAACATATCTTCATCCTCTGCCTTCTCCAACATATTTCCATCTCCTGCCTTCTCTAACTTATCTTCATCCTTTTCCTTCTCTAACATATCTTCATCACCAGCCTTCTCTAACAAATCTTCATCCTCTGCCTTCTCTAACATATCTTCATCCTCTCTCTTCATCTAACACATCTTCATCCTCTGTCTTCTCTAACATATCTTCATCCTTTGCCTTCTCCAACATATCTCCATCTCCTGTCTTCTCTAACATATCTTCATCCTTTGCCTTCTCCAACATATCTTCATCACCAGCCTTCTCTAACATATCTTCATCCTCTGCCTTCTCTAACACATCTCCATTTCCTGCCTTCTCTAACACATCTCCATCTCCTTCCTTCTCTAACATATCTCCATCTCCTACCTTCTCTAACACATCTTCATCCTCTGCCTTCTCTAACATATCTTCATCCTCTCTCTTCATCTAACATATCTTCACCCTCTTTCTTCTCTAACATATCTTCATCCTCTTTCTTCATCTAACATATCTTCATCCTCTGCCTTTTCTAACAGATCTTCATTCTCTTCCTTCTCTAACATATATTCATCCTCCGCCTTCTCTAACATATCTTCATCACCAGCCTTCTCTAACACATCTTCATCCTCTGCCTTCTCTAACACATCTCCATCTCCTGCCTTCTCTAACACATCTCCATCTCCTGCCTTATCTAACATATCTTCATCACCAGCCTTCTCTAACATATCTTCATCCTCTGCCTTCTCTAACATATATTCATCCTCTGCTTTCTCTAACACATCTCCATCTCCTGCGTTATCTAACATATCTCCATCTCCTGCCTTCTCTAACACATCTCCATCTCCTGCCTTATCTAATATACCTTCATCATCTGTCTTCTCTAACATACCTTTACCCTCTGCCTTCTCTAACATATCTTCATCCTCTGCCTTCTCTAACATATCTTCATCTTCTGCCTTCTCTAACATATCTCCATCTCCTGCCTTCATCTAACACATCTCCATCTCCTGCCTTCTCTAACACATCTCCATCTCCTACCTTCTCTAACATATTTTCACCCTCTGCCTTCTCTAACATATCTTCATCCCCTGCCTTCATCTAACATATCTTCATCCCGTGCCTTCTCTAACATACATTCATCCTCTGCCTTCTCTAACATATCTTCATCACCTGCCTTCTCTAACATATCTTCATCCTCTGCCTTCTCTAACATATCTTCATCACCAGTTTTCTCTAACATATCTTTACCCTCTGCCTTCTCTAACACATCTCCATCTCCTGCCTTCTCTAACATACCTTTGTCCTCTGCCTTCTCTAACATACCTTCATCCTCTGCCTTCTCTAACACATCTCCATTTCCTGCCTTCTCTAACACATCTCCATCTTCTGCCTTCTCTAACATATCTCCATCTCCTGCCTTCTCTAACATATCTCCATCTCCTGCCTTATTTAACATATATCCATCTCCTGCCTTCTCTAACATATCTTCATCCTCTGCCTTCTCTAACATATCTTCATCACCAGCCTTCTCTAACATATCTTTACCCTCTGCCTTCTCTAACATATCTTCATCCTCTGCTTTCTCTAACATATCTTCATCACCAGCCTTCTCTAACATATCTTCATCACCAGCCTTCTCTAACATGTCTTCACCCTCTGCCTTCTCTAACACATCTCCATCTCCTGCCTTCTCTAACATATCTTCACCCTCTGCCTTCTCTAACATATATCCATCTCCTGCCTTCTCTAACATATCTTCATCCTCTGTCCTCTGTAGGAAGAGAAAACTAATTACTTTACCTGTGAATATTTACGTTTGTCCTGTGCATATTTATATCTTTTAATTGTCAACATACACAAGGCTGTAATAAGATAATGTATATATACACATGACTGCTCCCAGACAATACATATATGGGTATTCTACTCCGCCGACGATTTACCATGTAGGATATAAATAACATTTAAAAGATTTGTTTGTTTGAAATAACATAGAGCGGTTCATCATGTATCGGTTATGCATTGTGTGTATAACACAGAAATTTGTGTATCCCCTGTCTCACGGTATCAGTGTGGCTGTTACAACTGGAATGTAATTTTTCATATTTACTCAGGTGAGTGATGTGGTCCGTATAAGTTTTGTTTTGTTCAGAACTAACACTCCTTCTCTAAATTGTTTTTTTTTTTCCTTCACATCCGAGAATGACGTCATTTCTCAAGTATCTCCTAAAACAATAATTCAGCTAATTAGCAATCATTAACTCCCCTCGATCTTCTTTCTGTCATGGCGTTCGTAGCCTTTCCGGTCCGGGTGAGAAAGCATTCGTTAAGAATGGTTTTTTATTCTGAATGAAATCCGGTGCCTGGACTCAATCTTGCTTCCCCGGTGTGTTTTCGTTTGCTCAGATTCCAAATCAACCTTGGCTCTCACTTATTCTCACATCCTATAATGGTAACTACTACTAAGTTTCATACATTGTTTAAAATTGTTTCAAGTCCATCTCCAACAACCATGTTCATGTTTTAGGGGCAACACGAATTTTTTTCGGGGGTTGGGGGTTGGGTGGGGTAGGGGGTGGGGGGTCTTTCGATTAACGTCAATTGGGATTTCATTCAAACTTCCCCCGATTTCAAGTCTGAGATGAAGGATGATTGACTAAGTAATGTTTTCTGATTCTATTACGAATAAGAATGTCATCAGAGAGTATTTGTTTTGTCTTTGTCTTCCTTCAATGAATGCAAGGTTATCAGTAAAATGTGTTCTTGTTCATGTTAAAATACTTCAAACACCCGTGTGTACATTTATAAGACCATTCTAACGTCCATGTGTGTGATAGAAAATTCTAAAATATAGAAATGCGTAAGACATATTTTGTGTACATTCTAAGGAAACAGAATTACTTTTTAACATCGTCACTAGCCATGCTGACTGGGTCCGAGAGTAACTACCCTACCTCTAACGTATGACGTAGGGTGAACGTAGACAATGGCTGTCGCAACGATGAACCGCTCTATGTTATTTCAAACAAACAAATCTTTTAAATGTTATTTATCTCCTACATGGTAAATCGTCGGCGGAGTAGAATCCCCATATATGTATTGTCTGGGAGCAGTCGTGCGTATATATATATATGATCTTATTACAGCCTTGTGTATGTTGACAATTAAAAGATATAAATATGTACAGGACAAACGTTGTAAATATCCACAGGTAAAATAAATAGTTTTTTCTTCCTATAGTGTGTAAAACATGGCTCTAGATGCAACAATTGATAAACGTCCAGTGTTGTATCAAAGTAGCAAATGTTTTAGTTTTCACTTCGATAGATTGAAGAAAAATCTTACTTCTTTCACTTCATCAATCAAGTGGAATTCCCATTATGTATTCGGAATTTACTTGTTTTTGTCTTGTAATTATATAAAACAGCAGGGGTTGAAATACATGTAGCTATATAATGATTTTTTTTCAACAAATTGTATCATTGTCTAGGGGTCCGTGTTTGCCCTTCTCTTATTTTTGTATTCTTTATAACAGTAGTGAGATTCATCACAGATCGTTACCTCCACCTTTTAATTATTGAATTTTCTACTTCCAGGTTTTACCGATCACGTGATTCAGAGTAGCCGATTCCATAAAACAGACAAGCTTACTTGATAATAACATGATACTCCTCTACCGTACACGCGATCATTGAAACCTTTGATCATGTCGACAAGACTTTCCAGGACCTGTAAACCCTTGCTTCCGGAGAGAGAAGATATCGATGCACTACTGGCACTTCTAGAATCCGAAGACACGCCGAGAATAAAACACGCCTTGCAGACAGTGGGATGTCTGAAGTCAGCTGTCGAGGAGGACTCGCCAAAGGAAATACTGAAGATAATTGTCTGTAGAGATAAAACATTTACCTGCTTTTATGAACTTTATCATCATTTTTGGGAGCATGGCTTCGACGACATCGCAGCACAATTTCTTCGTTATTTTGAGATAACATCTGGAAAATCCGGGGCAATATCTTTAGTCCGCAGATCCTCTCCAGTTGACAGAGTGCGTCCCCTGAATAATATATACAGGTGGCAAAGAATGTTTCATGATGGTCAATTTCATGATCCTCTACAATTTTTCAGGGCACTATCTGCAAACATGAAAATGAAATGGAAGAACGAATCAAATGGGAAAAGAAAGTTGCTTTACGCAGACAACTGTGAATATTTGCAGATTTTAGAATTAGACACTATCATGAGCAATTACGATATATCAAAATTCGATGAAAAACTATTCCAAAGAATCCATTCATTTTCAAATCAAACAACTAGTGCGCCTACATTTGATGCCCTATGTTGCGTTAGAAAATCTTTAACTCGTGCATATGCAGCGGAATTTGCCGCAGCTGAAGATTTAGCAAACTATGCAAAGTTCCTCGCGGAATTCGGCAGTGCCCCCGTGGAATATGCCAATGTGCTATGGTGGCAGGGGACAGTTTCTTTGGTTTTGAAACATGTGGATAGGGGGTATACACCAAAGTCAGATTATGACAGACTAATGAAAAATCATATTTCCCTTTTATGTCAATACTTGTATTTCATATTAGTGTAGTTAATAAATTATGACCCTAAATTACATGTAATCTATAAATACTGGTGCTGGTGCACAAAACATGCTCTGAGCAGGTTCCCCTTTTTTGCTTTGATTTTCCCTCATTTGGGCTAATCCGCACCACCCCCACACCATCACAGTACCAAACATGGGGATTTAGACACTGTGCACAATCAAGAACCCTATCTGCCCTTCTCAAAAATCTACCTCTCATATGGGGCCATCCACCTTCCCTCACAGCTACAGACCTTTTGCTAGACCCTGCATGTTTTCACCGGAATTTCTTCAGCAACTGACCACGTGTCTTAGTTTCGTATTTGCACCCATCTATATGCTAGGAATCATGGTGACACCTACATGTTGTATATCAACATTTTTACTAAGCACTCAGCTACATTTGACATGCATCCTAAAATTATTGTATACATTTTTACACATGTAATATCACTTCAAATACAGGGTAATTCCATTTTTTGAAAAAGTTGACCGGGCCTATAGTGCGAAACTGTCCCCTGCTACCTTTAAGAATTCTGACATCTCATGTCATTGACGTCAACTCCCATTTTTGACAAATCTGACTTATTCTGAGTGAAACTACACCAATACATCATGTCGACCGCCCTAAATGTGTACGCAATAAAATTATTTAAAAACCCTACATTTCTGTGTATGATGTTGTCATTTTAGAGTGATGAGAGTGTTCGAGTAAGATCCCTGTGCCTAACAAATAATATTACAAGTATATTGTATCTATGGTAAAAGTGACCTTATATGTGGTGCTACATGCTGAACATGTAATCATGAGAACCTGTGTAGAAAATGATGGATTAGAGAGAGATAAAGGGACATAACTGCTCTTAAAATCAAGAAAATTTCCAACTTCACTGTCTACTTCTTTACATATTGTATATGTATAGACCTGAAATATGCTCTAATTAAGTAAACAACTCCCCAACAAGATTTTGAATACCTGTTCTCTTCTTACATTCTATTCTATGCCATCCTAATAGTGAAAACTAAAGATTCATGCAATTCAGTCAAATGTCAAAGGGGAGGTGGCTTGTTTACAAGTACCACCCATAAATGAGAAAATGGTGTTAACTGTGTTTTTTGTGTACAAAATGTCTCTAAAATGACTTATTTCTCTATCTGCAAGTATTTTTTCATAAATATGTATCATGGTGCTGAGAAGAAATGTGATCTACTGCATACATGCCAACTTTTAAAAATCCCCATGGGGGATTTTGCGCGCGACGACCTTTTTTCAAAGCTCAAAATTCACGACATTTTAGCATGAAAATAAATATTTGTCCTTTCAAATAAAATATCAATCAAATCATTGTTAATGTATCATATATTAACACAACATCAAATGTGTTTGACCATTAACTATATAAAAAAAACTTTGAAAGATATACATTAATATTTTATTAAAATCATCTATTCAGCAAAAAATCTTCTCCAACAAGTCACATACATAATATCAAATAATATTTAAGGTTGCATCCTTTTACACCATACAATAAACATTGGCCGGTCTATATATCAAAATTTAAATTAAATCACATGCATTTAGGTACGACTGCAAAGGCGATCTTGCTTGTCTGTAAACATGGGCTTGCAGAGACTGGTGGAATAATCTGCATTGCAACCAAAAAAGGAGTGATCTGCCCTGCTATGAAGTTTGCGAACAAAACCTTTGCACCCATGACATCTGAAATAATTACCAGGAAAAAAAAACACATCAAAATATTCCGTTTTACTTGTAAATTAAGGCTACTTGCTAAATAAAAAATTCAGTACAGACTTGTGCGAATTACGCATCACAAAGTATATTTAATGAATACTACACTATATAGACTATATAATACATCGCTATAGACGGATAGATTTGGATAGCCTATATTATTATAGTTGGAAAAAATATATACTTGACGTACCTTATTGCAAATTTTGGATGCTGTCAGCGAGAGGCGGAATGTCCGATTGTTTGGTGGTGACACTAGCATCGTTGTCATTCACGTTTGTGTAAAGGATAGGTCAATTTGAAATCCGTCTTCCCGATTAATTACTATCAAAACATGCTTCGTACTGTCCAATAAACACCCCGACACAGGCCAACCCGACACCATGCGACACAGGTAAACAGCAATGGCTGACTATTGTCCCGATTTCTGATTGGCCAGTTCAGAAATGACGCGGGATTTCCAATTCTGGTCACGAGATTTCACGATTATCCCGCTTTCAAACTCGTTTTCAATCGTGAAATCGGAAATTTTGGTCGGAAAAAATTTCAAATCGGGATTTTAGGGTAATTTTGCTTTCCCGATCGGGAAAGCGGGACCGGAGGGTAAAATCGGGAAGATCCCGCCTAAATCGGGAAAGTTGGCATGTATGCTACTGTACCTGAGACCTGTCAATCAGTACAATTTGTTAATTACATGTAGAACATGTAAAACTACATGTAATCTATGTAAAAAGAATACACAGTATATGAAGTACCCCAAATAACATTATTTTAACCACTAAGCTTATTTACATGTACTTACATGTCACTATGATACTTGACCAGATTCTGGTTTTCCATAGTACTAAAGCATAGCTTACCCCCCTTGACTCTGTTGTCTACCATTGTGACACTAATGTGATACATCTATTGAAATAAGGGGTTGTATTACGTATCTAATACATTTATCTTGATAATATTAATGAAATTGACTGAATTCCATGGGTTTCAAAAAATGCCATTCTCTTAAAGGTGGCAGGGGACAGTTTCTTTGGTTTTGAAACATGTGGATAGGGGGTATACACCAAAGTCAGATTATGACAGACTAATGAAAAATCATATTTCCCTTTTATGTCAATACTTGTATTTCATATTAGTGTAGTTAATAAATTATGACCCTAAATTACATGTAATCTATAAATACTGGTGCTGGTGCACAAAACATGCTCTGAGCAGGTTCCCCTTTTTTGCTTTGATTTTCCCTCATTTGGGCTAATCCGCACCACCCCCACACCATCACAGTACCAAACATGGGGATTTAGACACTGTGCACAATCAAGAACCCTATCTGCCCTTCTCAAAAATCTACCTCTCATATTGGGCCATCCACCTTCCCTCACAGCTACAGACCTTTTGCTAGACCCTGCATGTTTTCACCGGAATTTCTTCAGCAACTGACCACGTGTCTTAGTTTCGTATTTGCACCCATCTATATGCTAGGAATCATGGTGACACCTACATGTTGTATATCAACATTTTTACTAAGCACTCAGCTACATTTGACATGCATCCTAAAATTATTGTATACATTTTTACACATGTAATATCACTTCAAATACAGGGTAATTCCATTTTTTGAAAAAGTTGACCGGGCCTATAGTGCGAAACTGTCCCCTGCTACCTATACTACATTATCTTGTGCAAGTTGTGTCGTATTCAGCATTCTCCGACAACCAAATTGAAAGAATCCCTGCTGAAAGACGGAGAACGAGCATTGAGTATGTTGATCTCGGACCCATCAGATGAGAAGAATTTGGTGACAAAGAGAGTGATTTTATTGAGGATGGCGTTTTGTTTGCTCGGAATTGGTTTGAATGGGAATGTGTCTCCGAACTATCAGGTCAGTCAAAGTGATCTAGAAAAGGCAGAAACGTTCTTAGCTGAAATCGAGATGACAGGCGTAGTGGCTCGTCGAAAGATGTTTCATTACATAACTCAGTCCAGGGTTTACGAATTACGAGGATATCTGTGGGTGGCGCTGAAGACCATGTCGCAGGCTTCTTCCGTCGCAAAAAACGGCCATTTCGAAGAAGCTGGTGTCATTGACAGTTACTTATTTTCTCTGTTGAAAAGGTTGAACCAGTGTGAAGATAAAATTACTACGCGTCGACATTCCGTCTGACTTCATGTTTAATTCTCTCCAAGTTGTTGCTTTGTTGGTATGCTATTTATGCTATCACACACAATGCACAACCGATAAATCAAACAATATTCTAGACAAGTGTACATCACCGGCGATTTAATCTTTGTGATGACTTGTTATGCGCATTGTTAACTAGATTTACCGGCCTGGCAAATACTCATTACGTGATGTTCCAAACTGAACACAGATAAAGGTTAAATCTTTGACTGAAAATACGGACAGCAACGGTTGTTTCACAGAAAACAACGGTGAATTTGAAAAGACCGTGTATTCTTTTCCAATGCCCACTCAATCGGGTTGCGATTTCAGATGCATGTTACAAACACGCTAACACAGGAATTGTGATAATATTTACTGCAGTATTTGAATAGCAGTATATTTTTGTCGGGGGGAAGAGTGGGTTTCGGGTATATCGCGATCGGTAAACAGAATCTATTAACTCCTATTTATTTTCGTACTGAATACGATTATATGCTTTATTTTATTCATTATTTGAATATTCATTGCATACATATTTCAATACATATCATATAAATATGGTTACCGGATCAATTTATACATATCTGTGTGTAATCATCAATATTTACCTCTTTTGTTCTATAACCAAAATTAACATTCAAGGCTAGATGAAATGCTTAATTTGTTGGGTTTTTTTTAAATTATTTATTTATTTGCCATTGTTTATTTCATTTTAAGTATCAATTATTTCCTTGTATATAAACATTTTTCATAAATTCTAAAAGGTAGATATATTTGTATGAATGAAAGGTGAATATAACGGACAGTGATCAATCTCATAACTCCTATAAGCAATACAAAATGGGCTAACACGGACCCCTGGACACCCCAGAGTTGGGATCAGGTGCCTAGGAGGAGTAAGCATCCCCTGTCGACCGGTCACACGCGCCGTGAGCCCTATATCTTGATCAGGTAAACGGAGTTATCCGTAGTCAAAATCAGTGTCCCAAGAAGGGCCTAACAATCGGTATGAAACACGTCAGACAGCATTTGACCTAATGATAAGTTGTATTGACGAACTAGATTGTTATAACGATCATAGAATTTGCGAAATGCTGACTTCAATCGAGACTGTTGAAACTCCTGTACCATCAACTTCTTTGTCAGTAGCTTGTCTCGATTTAAAAACTGACCATACGCAGAACAAGCTCTTGCGTATGGAATCAGTTGAGAGACAAACACCATAAGAAGGTGATAATGGAATATTGCTACATAAATATGGGAAGTTGACGATGGAGAAGCTGAAATCATCCCGTTTGTCATACAGTTGAGTTGTCAGTTTCCCGTTAATGTCTACTTTCAATAAAATATCTAAGTATAAAGCAGAAGGGGACGACTCTGTGTTGTCTTTTATTTCGACCTCACAGGGAGACATGTATATCGAATCGACATATGAATGAAAGTTATTATTGTTAATAGACAAAACGTCGTCGATATATCCAAATGTCGCATTGAAGGTCACAGCCACAGATTTTTTCTTCTCACGTAGAAGTTTTTTAATAAATTATGTTTCGTAAGAATATAAAGTCACGTCAGGTAACAAAGGAGCACAATTCGTGCCCATGGGAATATCACATAGTGCAATGAGCTTGCATTATGGAAAGGACAACCAGAAAATATTTTGAAAACTGAGATTATAACAGCATCAAAATTCGTTGAAAGCGGACAGCGATATTTTATGATTTGCAGAGGTAACCATTATACGCCTTACTATCACAAGCAAGATCTGTCACAGTATAGAAGCCTAGGGAATGCTTTTATTACGAGTAACATTTAATGCTCTAGTTCGAAACTTCCAATGTTCTGTCTACCTTCTTGAACAGGTTCATCTCTGTCAGAGGTGCTTTACTGACTGAAGCAAAACGAACACGAGAGAAAACATCAAAGTCCTTTAAAAATTCAAGCATGCATCTCTACTGGACTAGTCAGTAACACAACTCGACCATGTATACGAGGTGGTCGTTATAATAATCTAGTTTGCCAATACAACCTATCATTGGGTCAAATGCTGTTTGACGCATTTCATACCGGTTGTTAGGCCGTTCTTGGCACGCTGATTTCGACTACAGATTACTCCATTTACCTAATCCAAGTCAGGGCTCACAGCGGGATGCTTACTCCTCCTACGCACCTGATCCTACCTCTGGAATGTCCAGGGGTCCATGTTTGTCTGATCCCACCTCTGGTATGTCCAGGGGTCCGTGTTTGTCTGATCCCACCTCTGGAATGTCCAGGGGTCCGTGTTTGTCTGATCCCACCTCTGGTATGTCCAGGGGTCCGTGTTTGTCTGATCCCACCTCTGGAATGTCCAGGGGTCCGTGTTTGTCTGATCCCACCTCTGGAATGTCCAGGGGTCCGTGTTTGTCTGATCCCACCTCTGGTATGTCCAGGGGTCCGTGTTTCTCTGATCCTACCTCTGGTGTGTCCAGGGCTCCGTGTTTGTCCAACTCCTTAATTTGTATTCCCTGTGGGAGTTATGGGATTGATCACTGTTCCTTATCTTCACCTTTCATTGAACATTGCTTAACGATGGGGTGGGTTCACGATGTATGCCATATGATCTCCTGTTAACGTTTAACTCTATAACAAATATCTACATGTCCAGAAAGTCTTATTAAAAGGTCAATATTATATGAGTTGTAGAGAAACGGTCAGGTGAACTAGATAGAAAACCTTCCATACAAGGAGTCGTTCTCAACTTTCCACTAATGTCTTTCCAGAGATCACAGCAGGGATTTGAAGTTTTACAAAGGTCTTTAGGGATATATATCTAATTATCGACAGGGGATCATTACTCCTCCTAAACACCTGATCACACCTCTGGTACGTCCAAGGGTCCGTGTTTATCCAACTCTTAATTACCGGGTATGTATTCGTTAAAGGAGTTACGAGGTTGATCACTATTCGTTATCTTCACCTTTTCATATCGATGTGTTGTGAAGTATGGGATACCGATTCAGTGTTAATGCTATGTGACCAACCTCTGGTCAGCTGAGTATATCACTTCATTATTCATAGAGGAGAGTAGTCCCTGAGACTTTGCACTGCACAGGGTTTGTGGTGAGAAATCCTTAAAAATACTGAAATTGTGAAATGCAACTCACCAAATTTTTCTGCAGAACTGCAAAAATGTTTACCTTTGTGACAATGATAAAGATTTTACCTTCCAAATCATGATACATTGCAATAGTGTAAATTCAAATTTGTTTACATCCTGGCCTCCAAGGCCTCAGTAAATCCACAATTCTAATTATAGGAACATACCTCAAAACAAAAATTTCCAAAGATTTCTAGGGAATCAAAAGTTGTAGAGGGAGATCCACACCCGTTCGAAACAGAGTGTAACAAGACTCTGATTAGAAACTTTGAAGGAAAGGCTAGCTCAGTATTTTTGCAATAACAATCCATAGCACCACTACAGTGAAACACGAGTCTGTACATCTTGTTTAACTTCAGCTCTCCTTTCACTTCGTCTCAAGCATCCACCTAAAATGTACTCATTTCCACTGCTTCTGCCTTTGGTATCTCTACAAACTGTATTGATAACCATTCCCACATGAATCCTGAGTGTGTTGGAGTTGTGAACAATATGTGCATGTAAATCTTAATAAATATTGTCATGTCTATTTTCACGGCTGGGAATTACATCTTATGGAGATATGCTACACTAGAGATTGATGTGGATGAAAGGTGGAGGAAATGTAAAACAATATTTAGAAATTGAAAAAACTTCCAAATTTACTTTATTTGGACAAAAAATGCAGTTTTAGTAGAAAGCAATCAGAATTTTTTTTTTTTTTTAAACCCTGCTGGACTCGAACCCGTGATATACTACAGTTCAGCAGTCGCCGTGCCAACCTAATGCGCTACTCAGCCAAGCAATGACTTTTGAAATGAATAGACAAATATTGCTCATACTGATATTTTCATCCATGTTAAAAAAGGAAGTCGACCATTATGACGATGTAGAGTACCTCCTTAACCATGCTTTATTTACTGCTAAAATTCTTCGGAGACGGATTCATAGTGTGTCATAATCCCGGCAAAAAGCAAAGGTCTGGTCACAGAGTCCTTACAGCACATACAACAAACCACTTCAGATTTATGCATTTCAAATATTTACTTAACAATACAAATGATTAAAATTTCAGGACTACTGAACAACAACAAAGCATATAGATATAGTTTTGTACATAATATGCATGGATAGGCCTTTACATGTTGGTGGACAACCTAGGAAGTTCTGCTCGCTCTGCCAATGCTGAATACTGCATTGTTTTAGTTTACTTAGGTTTGGGAAAAAAAAACTTCTATATTTACAGAGACACGAAACTGAAACATAGCTTTTTTTAATACAAAAAGTCACATGTAATTTTATATATATATAAAGCATAGTATCTTAAAAATCTGACAAAACGTACCCACACAAAGGTTTCACACAATGTTGTATATATGTGGTTTAAAATGTTTGCTAACTCTCTCTACATTGTCTATACACAGCTCTACACTAGTCCCGTATTGATGCTCGAGTATTTAAAATAAATCACCACCCTATCCCTGATCATATCCAGCAATGTTTCTACAGAATTTTATTTTAGATACAAGTATGTTCCAAGAAAAATGTAGAGATTCATAAGTAGTAAGAAAATTGTAAGCATTTAAAAGTATCCTCATAAACATCATATTAGTGCTTGTTTTGATAAAACAAAATTTCCTATCATGGACTTGTTTTAAAAAAAAATTTAATATATGAAAGAATTATTTATTTTTTTTTGGAAACTGTATCATTTAATTCCCTTACATAGAATATGACTATGTATCATATGGCATTGCTTTTAACTAATACAAAACTTCTGAGGGGGATTTACATTATATAAAAAAAGAAATGTTTTAAAACACAAATGATTTTATCAGTTTTGCATAATGCACATCTTCAATAAGTGCACATTCAGAAAATATATATATAACTATGCACTGTATATATAATTCTTTTCCTCTTTAAGCACAATGATTTTAAAAAATGAAAACAATACATAAAATGTAATTACAGAAAATGGATAGATTATGCCAATTTTCTAATTCTTTAAATATAAAAGCACTATGATTCTGTAATAAATATATAATACTAAGACATTCTCCGACTGACATTGAGTGTTCTAATGGTACAAATACCTGCCTATACACACAGAAAACGGAAGTGAAAAGCACCAGAGCAAGACGGCCTTGTATACCTGTTATAGCTGTAATATGTTCTCCAGACTTTCATCATTTGCTCACTAGGAATATTGTTTCCCGAAGTGACATACACTTTGTATAGTGTTACACAAGTATATCAAAGATTCTTCAGCAAAAAAAAAGATCAGGTTTTAATTACAATAAAAATATACATTGTATATAAACTTCACATTTTGTTACTATGACAACACCTAAAACACCCAATGTACTTTGCAGTATACTGTGTTTTTTTTAACACTGTGAGAATTCTGAGAAACTTTCCCTTTTTAATATCTTCATTTTAATCCTGAAAGGTTTAACACATTGGTAATGCGATACTTGCGATAAGATTCTTAAAGTTACTGATTTGTTATACAAAGGTTCAAAGGTCAACTCAAGCTTCTGTGTCATCTCCATCATGACCTTTTAATCTTAGTCTTGCAAAGTCTTCAAAAATGAAGTCATCATCTTTGTCAGGCTCCACTCCACTGAAATAAGGTGAATATTAATGATTCTGTGTATTTAGTAAGCATGAGAAAATAGTAAAAACTGACAAACCAAACCTTCTGAGGTAAAGTTTGAAATTCACAACTAGTGGTTTGTTATTGTTTTTTAAATAAAGTTATTGACAACAAAACATAAAATACTAATTCCTTTTGTATTCTAGTTGTTTTGAAGGTATTGAAAATGATAATTTTACACAATACCTAATTACATGTACATACAAATAGATGATGGCATACAAAATACTTTCAGTATTAAAAAAATCTAAGAAACACTTCACAAAATTTAAATTTTAATAGTTAGTTTCTCTTCTTGCCCAACAGAGAAAAAGATGCTTGCAAATTTCATATGTATTTCTCACAGGTGAAGAAAAGCTGGTTTACGGAATTTCTACAAATAAAACACATACTTGGTCTCTAACTGTGTGAGGTCGGTGTCCACTGGTACGTTATCTCCGTCTTTGGGGACCACACTGATAGGACGGGACGGGGGAGGGGATTCCACAGGTTTAGGGTGAGTCAAAGTAAAGGGTAACTCCACACACAGGTCCCTGAAATCACAAGGCAAAAATCAGACATATATCCAGAACTTCTCTCTGTACAAACACGGAACTCAGACAAATAGTCAAAGCTTCTCTCTGTACAAACACGGAACTCAGACAAATAGTCAAAGCTTCTCTCTGTATAAACACGGAACTCAGACAAATAGTCAAAGCTTTTCTCTGTACAAACACGGAACTCAGACAAATAGTCAAAGCTTCTCTCTGTATGATCAGGACTAAGAACAGATAAGACAATTCCTTGACTGGTAGAGTATAATCTGGATTAAGAACAGATAAGACAATTCCTTGACTGGTAGAGTATAAACTGGATTAAGAACAGATAAGACAATTCCTTGACTGGTAGAGTATAATCTGGATTAAGTATAATCTGGACTAAGAACAGATAAGTAAACTCACCCTGATCCAAACCCGAGGATAAGCCGTACTTTAACTTTATATGACACAACAATGCCTAAGTTCTCTTTTTGACTAGATTCTGTCATACTGAAAAAAAAAAACAACAAATATATCAACACAATGCTGCTTACGCCAAATACATTACACATGTATGCAACACAAAAAATGGAACTATGTTTCCTTGAATGTAATGTATTAGTATACCGCATAGTGGTTTTTGGGTGTGTGTTTTCCATGGGGTAATAAATTTGGCTTATCTTATAAGTTAGATAGCTTTCTGCCAAAATTTCACTTGCCAGATATGCACCCAATTGCAACTTCAGTATTTGCAAGAGAGATAACTCTTTCTTGTCTGCCAAATTTTATTCTGCTAAAATTATTAGCATACCAGCAAATCACCATTTTTTAGATTCACTAAAAAAAAACCAGCTATACGGTATATAATTTGTTACTTGTGTAATTTATTTCGGTAAAATAAATTGTGCAACTGGATCCAAGCAATTATAGATGATCACAAGAAAATTTCATATCAAATAGAAGTTCCTAACAAAACTGAGTACAGTGATATACTCGTCCCGTAACTTACATTGTGGAGCTCGCAAGATTCGTGTCCTCGTGCTTGAGTTTGCCGTCTAAAGCTAGACCCCTTTTGTCTCGATTATTGGACAACAATGGAGTCAAATAATATACTTTGCAAAACCCAATCTGACTAGGTTGAATAGGAAAGCTTTCCCTGAAAATGAAGAAAAAGCAAATGTTTATATCAAATGGTTAAAATTTACATTATTCGCCACCATTTTAATTTGGTGTCTGCTTCCTCTACATGTCAATCATTTAAGTGTAAAATTTTACGGAGATACAACTAGGCTTTAATCAACTGCTACAACAGCTATGGAATTGATTGATTGTATATTGTTTAACGTCCCGCTCGAGAATATTTCACTCGTATGGAGACGTCACCATTGCCGATGAAGGGCTGCGAAATTTGGGCTTTTAATTGGCGCTTACAGCCTTTGAGCAGGGAGGGATCTTTATTGTGCCACACCTGCTGTGACACGGGACCTAGGTTTTAGAAAAGGTCCTCAGTGTCCTTTGCTTGTCGTAAGTGGCCACTAAATGGGCGGTCCTTCGGATGAGACCGCAAAAACCGAGGTCCCGTGTCACAAGTGATATGGCACGATAAAGATACCTCCCTGCTCAATGGCCGTAAGCGCTGAGCATAGGCCTAAATTTTGCAGCCCTTCACCAGTACTGGTGCCGTCTCCATATGAGTGATATATTCTCGAGAGGGACGTAAAACAATAATCAATCAATCAATTTTTTTTCATTAGATGATGTTAATATAATTATGTATCTTTGTTTTTTACTTGCCTGTGCTTACATTAAATAAGAGCTACATTTCCGTGTCATGTATGTTTTGGGAACATTAACATTTACCCTTTGAACTTCAACAACATTTTGATGGCATGAAAAATTCCTTTGGCAGTTAAGAACATGGTTATAGATATGACATAGAAATTTTAACCAGACTTCATCTCCAATTTATCAACAAGCATTATACAGTGAGTACATGTATCAAAGTAACCATCCCCCTTTTTTATCATGATAAAAATATGCTGGTTGCAAAAGCTAAAAGCAGCTTAATTCCACTAGATGTGCAGATCGGATTTCTTGAAAAAAGTTTGAATTTTCTTTTATTTGAGTAAAATCTCAGACTTAAGTTTGAATTTTCTTTTATTTGAGTAAAATCTCAGACTTAAGTTTGAATTTTCTTTTATTTGAGTAAAATCTCAGACATAAGTTTGAATTTTCTTTTATATGAGTAAAATCTCAGACTTAAGTTTGAATTTTCTTTTATTTGAGTAAAATCTCAGACGTAAGTCCAAGTTTTGACTTAGATAAGTCCAAGTTTTGACTTCAGCTTGTTTTGAGAAATCCAAGCATAATGTACATTGTAAGAAATGATGTGTAATTGATTGAAAACAAATCCGAAGACGTGTTGCTTTTAGAATATTCCACTTGGCTGATTGATTTATAGCCACCCACTCTAAACTGCAGAGGTTATGGTAGCAATCTGTATTATATAACTCCAGAGCCAAATTTAAGGGAAAACCTTCACTTAAGATTTTCTGCATGCCTGTTTCCATTAATCAGGTGTTCAAATGCAATTATCAAGCAATTTTAAAGCAAATAAATTGAATAAGAATTTCGTATTCAATGACATCTGTGAATTGTTCTGTTTCATTGACACTTTGTTTTGGCTTTATATTTTCCCTTCAGTATTTGTTAGAATCAATAATGTTAATTCTTTTTTAACTGCAAGCAATCAATGAATGTAAACAAGATAGATTAATCAAAAAGCCATGTTTGTGACAATTGCATTGCAGTCTTCACTTTACAAACCTAAACAACACATGCAAAATCAGAATTTACATAAAAATCCCATTACTAATTCTCCGAGATAAATGTAGCAGTAAGGCTTGCTTGTTATTTTACGTCCCATATTCAAGAATTGTTTGTTCAGATAGAGATGTCACCAGCTGTAGGCGAAGTGCCACAAATTTAGACCCATGGATGGCACTCAAAGCTGTAGCAGTGAGGTTTCTTTACCTCTGTTTATAAGTTTTGAATGTTTTATTTGAGCAGTCAAAACTTGGGTAAAATCTCTGACATAAGTCCAACTTAAATTTATTTTGAGAAATCCAGGCCTGATGGCTACATGTGTAACATGGTTATATGTTCTTAGTGACAGTAAGGCTACATGTGTAACATGGTTATATGTACTCAGTGGCAGTAAGGCTACATGTGTAACATGGTTATATGTACTCAGTGACAGTAAGGCTACATGTGTAACATGGTTATATGTACTCAGTGGCAGTAAGGCTACATGTGTAACATGGTTATAACATGTGCCCAGTGGCAGTAAGGCTACATGTGAACCATGGATTATAAGGTGGCAGTAAGGCTACATGGGAAACATGGATTATAAGGTGGCAGTAAGGCTACATGTGTAACATGGTTTATAAGGTGGCAGTAAGGCTACATGTGAAACATGGATTATAATGTGTGCTCAGTGGCAGTAAGGCTACATTTGTAACATGGTTTATAATGTGTACTCAGTGGCAGTAAGGCTACAAGTTTAACATTGTTTATAAGGTGGCAGTAAGGCTACATGTGTAACAAGGTTTATAAGGTGTACTCACTCGCTGTCTATTTCCGCAACACTACATTTATACTGTGCAGTTGAAAACAAACAAATATCAGCAAACTGGCGAACTGTAAAATAAAACTCAAGACTATATATAAAGGTTCCATACAATTCTAAAGTCAGAAATCACTAGTATACACAATACAGCCTTCATCCATTGTCAATTCAGTGTAAATAGTACATTATACAGTCAGGCCTTCAAGCTGCCCTATATTTCCTACATTTTTATAAAATCCCTATCATTTAAGAAATGCTGTTTAATCCCTCCCTATACAGGGCTGGGACTGAATTCCTCAAAAATCAGAGAAAAACTGGTCAAAAAGGAAGATAAACACCTCATCCTACCTGGAAAAATATTTCTGTCATTTTAGATCAAACCCAGAGTGTTTCATTTTTTCGAAAATTGAGCTAATCAGAGGATTTCCTCTGAAAAGAGGAAAAATTACATGCCTGCCTACATTTTGGCATGAAATGGCCCTTTTCCCTATATTTGCTCAAAAAAATATAATTGATTGAGTCGAACATTTAAAATAATAGCATTTTTCTTTGTTCCTCTACTTTGAAAACAATCAAAAGTACTGTAAAATAAATTACATTGTACTTGTACCAATGGATAGCCTGTAAATAGAATATTTGTAAAAGACTCTCTTCTCTCTATCATTTCATATGCACACGAACCAGGTCTTGATGATTGATTGTAGATACAGGATGCCAAGAAAATTTTGAAGAGACTATAGCAGACATTTATAGTACACCAAGGTAATTTTGGAATATTAGGCAGTTGTCACAAATTTTCCCAATGAGGATTACCTGAGGGATGTTTACTTTGAAGTATATGCGCATTGCCTTATATGCATATCAGAGATAGTCCAATAGAAATTTCTGTTGTATTACAGACACTTGTGAATTCATTTCAGTATTTAATCATAATGAAATGATTTAATTGAATGGGAAAATAAATTTAGAGAAATACATGAAAACTAAATTAAAGTAACAGCAACTCGAGACTCTTAATACTATCAATCATGTTAATCGGACATCTTGAATAGTAAATGCCAGAGGTATTTTACAGGTGTGTAATTCCAAGGCTAAACAGAAATCCTGCGGGGGAAATGCAACACCAAGAAAAAGTATCTTTTCAGACATCTTCGTTACAAAAAGATGATGATGGGAATAAGTTTAGAACTCGATGCCAAAAGGAGTCTTAATCTCTTGCATTCTGTCTCACCCCCAACAAGACATTCTGTCTCACCCCTAACAAGACATTTCATTCTGTCTCACCCCTAACAAGACATTTCATTCTGTCTCACCCCTAACAAGACATTTCATTCTGTCTCACCCCCAACAAGACATTCTGTCTCACCCCCAACAAGACATTTTGTCTCACCCCTAACAAGACATTCTGTCTCACCCCTAACAAGACATTTCAAGCAGTGGATTTTCTCAAATTAGCAGTGAAAAACACAAATCAGCAGCCAGGTGTAGAACAGGGAATAAACGGTTCATATTAATCTGAAATATATCCTTGGCCAGAAGACTTGGGTTCATGGTCACAAAACACTGTCAGGTCATTATAAGCATGTAGCCTTTGTGCCTCTACTTTCACTTAATTACAAATACAGTTAAGACATGTACTTTCACTTCATTACAAATAAAACAGATTTTTTTTTCATTTTCATTATATAAGATACTAGAATCGAATCCCCACCCTGACACCAGAAGCCATAACCATGGGGCTATCAATCTTTAAATGATGCTACCTAAAGGTCAGTGCGTTCATTATTGCTATACGAAGGGTTTGCTCTTTAATGCCCAGTTCTCGAGATTTTCAAAGAAGTAATGCAATTTTCTATGTGAACCATAAAGCCCCACCCTAGCACTGTGACCCCATGGGTTGGGAGGGGCATGAATTTTACAGTTTTGGTAGAGATCTTTGCTCATTAAGACTTTACACAGTTTGTTTGCTTGATGTCCCTGAATTCAGATTTTAGTCCCTCTCCTTAGGGCCTAGGGGACTTCGCACAATTTTTGTCTCCATAGATACTACATTCCATCTTTGGTAAAAAAAAAAAAAATGGCCTTGAGAACACACAGCGCCAGACTTATCCAGACCGCATTGCGTCATGTGACTCATCAATAAATCATTTCATTCAACCAGAATCTTCACTTTAATTTGAAATCAATAATTGTGTTCCTATCTTCTAGATTATCTGAAGAAGTTTCCTGTTCCACATGGCACTCACCAGAAATCTTCACTTTTTTAACCGATTTACTCGTATTATTATCCACCAACACATTGACTGCTATACTTTCTCCATGGTAGTATTTCTGAAAATATAATTAATATTTCCTCTAATTATACAATACTATATGTAACTCCACATCATTTCTTAAGATCAAAAACATGTCTCCCTTTCCAAATGATGTCAAGGTCAAATGCACATTTCTGTTATTGCTGTTCATATGTGACTACCGTGTTCCAGATCTGTGTGGACCACACTGCCAGTAAATATTAACACTAACTGATGAGAATGTATCAAATATTAAAGGGACTGGTTCACGATTTCCCCCCAAATTTTGTTCTTCACTTTTAATAATCAAAATCTACTGTTTATAATGTTTTCAAAAAAAAATACTAATAAGGTTATAAATTGTCACAGAAGCTCATTTTAGAGTATTTACCATTTGTTTTGATACAAAGATTGCGGTGTACTATCGTTTACGAAGTTTTCAAAAGAAATGGATATTGATCCAAGTTTATTATATCTATCACATTTCAAGTATTCTTTAGGTAAAATATGTCATTTAAAATTCGTAAAATTTATGACTGTGTAAAATTAAGATGCTTTAAATTACAAAATTTACATTTCACTGGTTTGTTTGTTTACATAAAAAGACTCCTATCTTTGTTTACATCACACAGTTAAGGCTAAAATATTGCTCTTATCCTTGCATTCAGAAGGTCCAAAATTTGGTTGTCAACATTAATGGAGTTATATTTTTTATGTTTAACATCAAAAATGAAAAATATTTTTTTCAAAAAATGCATGTGAACCATTCCAGTTAACACCAGCTGATGAGAATGTACATAATACAGTACCATGCAGTGAGCACCACACATTTTGTACATTTTGTAACGTCATGGACGCAAAATATACACTGATAAAAAAAAATCACACCAGCTTCATAGCAGACTTAAAATGATATACCTTTTGCTCAAATTTCAGACATCCAAAACACACTCAAAAAAAAAAAAGTGCTAAAGCCGTACTTAAATCAATACTTCGATAATCATGAATAAACTGCGTATTTTGCATTTCTTTTGACATGATCATAGTGAGTAAATGAACTGGAACCATTATCAGATAAATGACTTTAATTGATTTATAGGAAGTGAAAAAAAAATGTTACCAATTGAAACAACTCATTTGCTTTTGATATAGACTTCTGCTTTTAATGAGAACATTTCCCTATTGTTCATCATCAGACATGAACAGGCCTACCTATGAACTCCAGATCACGAGAGACATGAACAGGCCTACCTATGAACTCCAGATCACGAGGCATTTTTAACTGCTGCAAACTACTGCAGTTTGGGGAGATTCCCAACAAGATTTACCTGGTAATAGTCTGACCGTGAATTAGATTCTTCTATAGTCTCCAACGACTCAAATTACACTGTAAATTGGAAGCTTTAATCTTCCTTATTGATTTCATTTCCTCCGAAAAATTACCCAGAACCTGATGAGGTGCTCTACAGAGACATCGGGAATTGTGAAACTTGATACACTGTATCTCCTAAGTTGGTCAAGAAAGGAAAGATGAGACGACAGTCCTGTTACCTGTGGACCTTTTCACAAAAATTTTTACTATTAAGATGAAAATTTTAAAACACTATAGATCTAATTCTAATTGTAATTCTTCACTCGTGTATTTCCTGAATCCTGGTAAATGAGTATATTATCTCTCCTTTTGTTAGAAATGAATCAACATGCCTAGTAAAACACCCAACATTTGCAAGAAATCGTTATTCTGTCACGATGAAGACTAACGAAGTTCATGAACATAACGAAAATTTTAAATTTATCGTGAGGAATGATCGTGTATAGTGTTGAAAAGTCATAGGTTTTTTGGCACGTTGTTTTTGGCTATATTTAGCTCCAAAACTTCATAGTTATTTCGGATTTCAAATATTTCGGTTAAGCATCACTGAAGAGACATTATTTGTCGAAATGCGCATCTGGTGCATCAAAATTGGTACCGTATAAGTTTTACATTATGACACCTGGTTCGAGGCCTCTGCTGGTGGACTGTTAGTCCCCGAGGGTCTCTACAGCCCAGTAGCTAAGTACTTCGTTACTAGCTTGAAAATACGGATGTATATTTAATTGCTGTTATAAAATTTAGAAATTGATTTCAAAATTAAGGATTATCTCCCTCATGCATAGCTCTTATTCTTGGACGAATTTGGCTCCACTTTTTTGGCACGCTGTTTTTGGCTATATTTAGCTCCAAAACTTCATAGTTATTTCAGATTTCAAACATTTCGGTTGAGCATCACTGAAGAGACATTATTTGTCGAAATGCGCATCTGGTGCATCAAAATTGGTACCGTATAAGTTTTACATTAACACCACTTCTAGCATATGTAGTCGCACAGTAAGTTTGAAGTTTCTCCTTCACAGCTGTTAACATTTTTGTGAGGAGCAAAGATAGGGGCTTGGTAGAGCATTTACTGGATCCAGCAATGTATCTTTATTTGTAAGGGTTTTTATGTAGTTTAGGAATCCAGTATAGGTACGGTAACTCATATTCATTCGACCCATTGACTGGAATATTAAATGTGTCTAAAACTGAAGCATGGTTTTGAAGAATTTTGTCTTTTGAAAGGGCAGTTGGAGTATAAGTATGATTACCAAAAGTGGAATTAATGCCAAGTTCGTTTTAAATACAGTTGTAATAATGAGCCTTACAGACAAAGACAATGTTGTTACTAGCTTTGTCAGCTGGAACCAAAACATATTCCTCATGTAACCTATCTAATTCCTTTATCACTTCTGGTTTACTAAACACGGAAGGATAGATGGTACGTACTTTTGTTTTCATGTGTCTAATGCGGGATTTTAATATCCCTCTTATGCTTTTAACTCATTCTGACAATGTATCAAGTTCTTCTTTTTCATATTTAGCCCATCGTTTGGCATAATCTTCGACAGAACTCATAATAGAGATGAAGTTCTGTCGCCAATTAAAAGACCGAGGTTCTCTGTATTTAGGACCTTTAAGAATAAGTGATTTGAGGTCCTCATTTTCAATTATATCAACATCACCAGTAATGACATGTCCAGCTGGACTGTAGTTGAAAGAAGATGAAGAACAAGAACATGTTGGTGGATTACGTATAAGATGGTCTATATCTAAGCACTGCAAAGTTTGTTTATAATTAAAAAGTTTGGATGCAATAGTAGAAGTATAGCTGTAGGAAATATAGGGTGTAGACTTGAACTTGAAATTAGTTGGAATACACGACTGAACCCTTTTATGACGAAGAATGTTGCTTATGTTGACGGCATTTATTCCTTTGTTTGTAAATTTGAGCTTAAGGAACTGACGGCATGATTTGGAAGGAATATCATCCATGGTCCGTGCTGGTTTATAGAGCCTGTGGTAGGCAACATCCATAATCATAGAGTTCAGTCTATATTCAGGTGTTGAAAAATCCAAGTATAGACTAGCCATAGCTTCTTCAAATAACGTGTGTAAAACCCCCAATGGGATAGAGTAAAGTTTTGTACGAATATGATGTGGACCCAATTGTCTGTTGACGTGAGGCAAAAGTTAATCAAACGTGACATCATTTATACTTGGTCTTTTATATGAATGTAAAACTTATACGGTACCAATTTTGATGCACCAGATGCGCATTGATGTCCGTGACTGCGTTTTCGTCTTTGGGTATTGGGAAAGAGTCCCATCACATTAACGTTATTTCCTTGTGGACTAGTCAAATTTCCCACATCATATACATTATCATTGCATCCAAATGGAAATGCAGTGCCTAGGGTCCTGATCCAGTGATCTTCTCGTTGTCTACGAAAAGGGGTGCTTAATGTAGGATTGTTTGTGTGATGGTAAATTTTTTCTAAAATCCTTACCCTCATGGACAAGATGGAGTGGTCCGGTGCATTAAAATGCTTGTAAAGAAGTCGGTTACCACCATTATTAATTTGAAATCTGTGCCCCGATATTCTTTTATTAAGTGAACCCTTGGTTTCTCCCACATAAATTAAGCCACACAGGTTACACTCAATGGCGTAGACAACGTTAGAAGATTTACAAGTCAGATTATCAAACGTTTTGGCACAGAAACTACGTCCTGTTAGATTACTACTAAATGAATTTTTAGTGATCAGTATATCACAAGTTTTGCAATTTTTTGCAGAACAATTTGAGGTTGAACACATGGGGTCTGAAAAGGAATTATCAAATATATCTCTTAAAAGAACATAACAGTCTTTAATTTGGGTATAAGAATTTTGGTTTCTGTACCAAAGTTGACAATCTGACGATTGTACATACGACAAATCTTTGATATCTCGAAGGATAATCCGAGGGACACCAACCGATCTGTAGGAGCCTGTGTCCCTTATAGACTCCACAGAGTGACACCTTTTTATACTGGGCGACGTGTCAGCCAGTATTGTTTCGTTATTGTGTATATTCATGAAGGAACATATATCGAGCGACAAGTATCCTCGGGGACAGACTGTCCACCAGCAGAGATACAAACTCGATGGTTAAATGCAAGGTGAAGATAACGAACAGTGATCAATCTCATAACTCCTACAAGCAATACAAAATAGATAGTTGGGCAAACACGGACCCCTGGACACACCAGAGTTGGGATCAGGTGCCTAGGAGGAGTAAGCATCCCTTGTTGACCGGTCACACCCGCCGTGAACCCCATATCCTGATCAGGTAAACGGAGTTATCTGTAGTCAAAATCAGTGTGCCAAGAACGGCTTAACAATCGGTATGAAACACGTCAGACAGCATTTGACCCAATGCGAGGTTGTATTGACGAGCTAGATCGTTATAACGACCATAGAATTTGCGAAATGCTGACTTCAATCGAGATTGTTGAAATCCCTGTACCATATTTATATTTGCCCCCCCCCCCCCCCCCCCCCACATGAATCTATAAAAAGCATTGCCGTTAAACGGATTTTTTTTAACGAATTACATTTTTGTCTGATCTGAGGTTATAAAGAGAATCATGGTGAACAATGCCTCAATTGTCACAATCAAAATTTAGCATGTTTTCTGACACATAGTAGAGTAATTTAACAATACAATCATTAAATCAACCAACACTAACAGAAGGTATAGTCATTTATCATGGTGCACTTTAATTTCATAGCTGAACAAGTGAAAAGAATTCAGGCAAACTTATCTCTAAATAAATACAATTACAGAGAATGACTACTGTCCTAGTGTCAAGTGTCTCCACATATACACGGCTGTTTCTATTGATCCGAGTCCTAAGGTTACATCATCTGTTACAGCAGTGGTTACCTGCATTAATTGTCTGCAGCCGTCAGTCAGCGGAGAGGAGCGTATGTTTCAGCCGTCAGTCATGTGTATATATACATTATCTTATTAAAGCCTTGTGTATGTTGACAATTAGAAGATATAAATATGCACAGGACAAACGTTGTAAATATCCACAGGTAAAGTAAATAGTTTTCTCTTCCTATAGTGTGTAAAACATGGCTCTATATACAACAATTGATAAACGCCCAGTGTTGTATCAAAGTAGCAAATGTTTTAGTTTTCACTTCGATAGATTGAAGAAAAATCTTATTTTCACTTCATCAATCAAATGGAATTCCCATTATGTAATTCGGAATTTACTTGTTTTTGTCTTGTAATTATATAAACAGCAGGGGTTGAAATACATGTAGCTATATAATGGATTTTTTCGACAAATTGTATCATTGTCTAGGGGTCCGTGTTTGCCCTTCTCTTATTTTTGTATTCTTTATAACAGTAGTGAGATTCATCACAGATCGTTATCTCCACCTTTTAATTATTGAATTTTCTACTTTCAGGTTTTACCGATCACGTGATTCAGAGTAGCCGATTCCATAAAACAGACAAGCTTGCTTGATAATAACATGATACTTCTCTACCGTGCACGCGATCAGTGAAACCTTTGATCATGTCGGCAAGACTTTCCAGGACCTGTAAACCCTTGCTTCCGGAGAGAGAAGATATCGATACACTACTGGTACTTCTAGAATCCGAAGACACGCCGAGAATAAAACACGCCTTGCAGACAGTGGGATGTCTGAAGTCAGCTGTTGAGGAGGACTCGCCAAAGGAAATACTGAAGATAATTGTCTGTAGAGATAAAACATTTACCTGCTTTTATGAACTTTATCATCGTTTTGGGGAACATGGCTTCAACGACATCGCAGCACAATTTCTTCGTTATTTTGAGATAACATCTGGAAAATCCGGGGCAATATCTATAGTCCGCAGATCGACTCCAGATGACAGAGCACGTGCCCTGGATAATATATACAGGTGGCAAGGAATGTTTCATGATGGTCAATTTCATGATCCTCTACAAGTTTGCAGGGCACTATCTGCAAACATGAAAATGAAATGGAAGAACGAATCAAATGGGAAAAGAAAGTTGCTTTACGCAGACAACTGTGAATATTTGCAGATTTTAGAATTAGACACTATCATCCACATGTACGATAAATCAAAATTCGATGAAGAACTATTCCAAAGAATCCATTCATTTTCGAATCAAACATCTAGTGCGCCTACGTTTGACGCCTTGTGTTGTGTTAGAAGATCTCTAACTCGTGCATATGCTGGGGACTTTGCTGCAGCTGAAGATTTGGCAAACTATGCAAAGTTCCTCGCGGAATTCGGCAGTGCCCCCGTGGAATATGCCAATGTTCTATACTACATTATCTTGTGTAAGTTGTGTCGTATTCAGCATTCTCCGACAACCAAATTGAAAGAATCCCTGCTGAAAGACGGAGAACGAGCATTGAGTATGTTGATCTCGGACCCATCAGATGAGAAGAATTTGGTGACAAAGAGAGTGATTTTGTTGAGGATGGCGTTTTGTTTGCTCGGAATTGGTTTGAATGGGGATGTGTCTCCGAACTATCAGGTCAGTCAAAGTGACCTAGAAAAGGCAGAAACGTTCTTAGCTGAAATCGAGATGACAGGCGTAGTGGCTCGTCGAAAAATGTTTCATTACAGAAGTCAGTCCAGGGTTTACGAATTACGAGGTTATCTGTGGATGGCGCTGAAGACCATTTCGCAGGCTTATTCCATCGCAAAAAACGGCCATTTCGAAGAAGCTGGTGTCATTGACAGATACTTATTTTCTCTGTTGAAAAGGTTGAACCAGTGTGAAGATAAAATTACTACGCGTCGACATTCCGTCTGACTTCATGTTTAACAGCTGTTTAATTCTTTCCAAGTTGTTGCTTTGTTGGTATGCTATTTATACTATCACACACAATGCACATCCGATAAATCAAACAATATTCTAGACAAATGTACATCACCGGCTGTTTTGTCTTTGTGGTGACTAGTTATGCGCATTGTTAACTAGATTTACCGGCCTGACAAATACTTATTACGTAATGTTCCAAACTGAACACAGATAAAGGGTAAATCTTTGAATCAAAATACAGACAGCAGCCGTTGTTTCACAGAAAACAACGGTGAATTTGAAAAGACCGTGTATTCTTTTTCAATGCCCACTCAATCGGGTTGCGATTTCAGATGCATGTTACAAACAATGCGCTAACACAGGAATTGTGATAATATTTATTGCAGTATTTGAATAGCAGTATATTTTTGTCGGGGTGAGGGGTGGGTTTCGGGTATATCGCGATCGGTAAACAGAATCTGTTAACTCCTATTTATTTTCGTACTGAATACGATTATATGCTTTATTTTATTCATTATTTGAATATTCATTGTATACATTTTTCAATACATGTCATATAAATATGGTTACTGTATCGATTTATACATATATATGTAATCATCCATATTTACCTCTTTTGTTCTATAACCAAACTTAACATTCAAGGCTAGATGAAATGCTTAATTTGTTGGGTTTTTTTTTTTTTAATTATTATTTATTTATTTGCCATTGTTTATTTCATTTTAAGTATCAATTATTTCCTTGTATATAAACATTTTTCATAAATTCTAAAAGGTAGATATATTTGTATGAATGAAAGGTGAATATAACGGACAGTGATCAATCTCATAACTCCTATAAGCAATACAAAATGGGCTAACACGGACCCCTGGACACCCCAGAGTTGGGATCAGGTGCCTAGGAGGAGTAAGCATCCCCTGTCGACCGGTCACACGTGCCGTGAGCCCTATATCTTGATCAGGTAAACGGAGTTATCCGTAGTCAAAATCAGTGTCCCAAGAAGGGCCTAACAATCGGTATGAAACACGTCAGACAGCATTTGACCTAATGATAAGTTGTATTGACGAACTAGATTGTTATAACGATCATAGAATTTGCGAAATGCTGACTTCAATCGAGACTGTTGAAACTCCTGTACCATCAACTTCTTTGTCAGTAGCTTGTCTCGATTTAAAAACTGACCATACGCAGAACAAGCTCTTGCGTATGGAATCAGTTGAGAGACAAACACCATAAGAAGGTGATCATGGAATATTGCTACATAAATATGGGAAGTTGACGATGGAGAAGCTGAAATCATCCCGTTTGTCATACAGTTGAGCTGTCAGTTTCCCGTTAATGTCTACTTTCAATAAAATATCTAAGTATAAAGCAGAAGGGGACGACTCTGTGTTGTCTTTTATTTCGACCTCACAGGGAGACATGTATATCGAATCGACATATGAATGAAAGTTATTATTGTTAATAGACAAAACGTCGTCGATATATCCAAATGTCGCATTGAAGGCCACA
This sequence comes from Ostrea edulis, assembly GCF_947568905.1. NCBI lineage: Eukaryota > Metazoa > Mollusca > Bivalvia > Ostreida > Ostreidae > Ostrea > Ostrea edulis. Next base: position 70,450,821 of record NC_079172.1, on the reverse strand, counting down.
GTCACAGATTTTTTCTTCTCATGTAGAAGTTTTTTAATAAATTATGTTTCGTAAGAATATAAAGTCACGTCAGGTAACAAAGGAGCACAATTCGTGCCCATGGGAATATCACATAGTGCAATGAGCTTGCATTATGGAAAGGACAACCAGAAAATATTTTGAAAACTGAGATTATAACAGCATCAAAATTCGTTGCAAGCGGACAGCGATATTTTATGATTTGCAGAGGTAACCATTATACGCCTTACTATCACAAGCAAGATCTGTCACAGTATAGAAGCCTAGGGCATGCTTTTATTACGAGTAACATTTAATGCTCTAGTTCGAAACTGCCAATGTCCTGTCTACCTTCTTGAACAGGTTCATCTCTGTCAGAGGTGCTTTACTGACTGAAGCAAAACGAACACGAGAGAAAACATCAAAGTCCTTTAAAAATTCAAGCATGCATCTCTACTGGACTAGTCAGTAACACAACTCGACCATGTATACGAGGTGGTCGTTATAATAATCTAGTTTGCCAATACAACCTATCATTGGGTCAAATGCTGTTTGACGCATTTCATACCGGTTGTTAGGCCGTTCTTGGCACGCTGATTTCGACTACAGATTACTCCATTTACCTAATCCAAGTCAGGGCTCACAGTGGGATGCTTACTCCTCCTACGCACCTGATCCTACCTCTGGAATGTCCAGGGGTCCATGTTTGTCTGATCCCACCTCTGGTATGTCCAGGGGTCCGTGTTTGTCTGATCCCACCTCTGGAATGTCCAGGGGTCCGTGTTTGTCTGATCCCACCTCTGGTATATCCAGGGGTCCGTGTTTGTCTGATCCCACCTCTGGAATGTCCAGGGGTCCGTGTTTGTCTGATCCCACCTCTGGAATGTCCAGGGGTCCGTGTTTGTCTGATCCCACCTCTGGTATGTCCAGGGGTCCGTGTTTCTCTGATCCTACCTCTGGTGTGTCCAGGGCTCCGTGTTTGTCCAACTCCTTAATTTGTATTCCCTGTGGGAGTTATGGGATTGATCACTGTTCCTTATCTTCACCTTTCATTGAACATTGCTTAAAGGACACATGACACAAAAAATTATTTATCTGCAATCATTGTCTTTATAATCCTTAAGTCAGATTCTCACACTGAATCTGTTAAACACGCATCCGTTTCACAGCTAAAGCTGTAACACTGTACTGATAAGCAGCATGACCTCAATATGCATATTCTAAACCCCAGAGATCGGAAACAGTCGGGGTGACGTCAGAGATGAGCTACAGCACAGAGATGCTATATGCTTCTACAGAAGAGATACTATAAATCTTTCTTATCACTGATCAAAGACAAACAGTTTCCCTAATTACCAGTAATGGGTTAAATGCTATCATAAACAAAGAACATGCACACTCATATTTCTTTGTATCTAAAGAGTTACACTGTAGTCATATAGTTTGTAAGGATGCCGTATTGTGCTGTTTATAATTGTTCAACCTCTTCAAAAGTGGACAAAAATGTGTCATTTTTTCGCTTCCCCAAAGATGCAGGTCTTCAAAAAGCATGGGTACATTACTGTCGTAGAAGAGACCTTACATTAACCAAATACAGTAAAATATGTGAGAAACACTTTACGCCAGATCAGTATTCTCGTTACCCACCCCGGTTAGCTGAATTAGGTTATGATAATGCTCATGCTCAGTTAAAAGATGATGCTGTACCCGATGCTGAGTGGCCTACCCAAGGTGAATGTTCAACTTAATCAAATACTGAGAGAAAAAACCCATCTGGGTATGGTGCATATAGAAAGCGACAAAAACTTCAGGTAAAAAAAAAACTAATTTTTTTTTACAATATGATTACATATGTGCTGCAAGTTAACTGCTTTTTACTATTCGTATTTTGTATCAGGATTCAAATTTAAATTTGGGGAGGGGGTACAATTTGCTAGAGAAAATTGTTACCAAAAGAAAACAAAGATCATTTTTTATAATCCCTGTCATATGGGTAAACGGGAAAAAAGTCACAGGGAAAAAAAGTCACAATCTGGGTAGGAAAAAAAGTCACTGGAAAGTAAGTCACAGGAAAAAAAGTCACAATATGTATAAAGAGTGTCTATGACCACACCTAGCAAAAAAAGTCACAATTTCTTTTGTTCAAAATTTTTGATTGCTTTTGCCTATACTAAGGAAAAAAAGTCACAATATTTATAAAGAGTGACTTTGACCATACGTAGAAAAAATAAAGCACCGATGAATAGTTAACATTTGCTAAAAAAAAAAAACAAACATATTTTTTCCTTCATCCTATGTATGGCTTCAAAGATTGTAAACTGATGCCATTTTGTCTACTTATACAGGGAATACACTGTCTAGAAAAGGGGAAAGGTGCCTTGTGAAGCCACTAATTAATCTCAACAGTCCCTTCAACAACTGTTGTAAATACTTAAAAGTTAATTTTTATTGGGGTTATTTGTTTGTTGCAAACGATTAAAAAAAACCATGGAATCTTCTAACTTTGAATCAAATTTAAGTAAAACTTTTCTCCTTATATAATAATTGACTTTTTTCTATATATATATTTTTCTTTCAAAATATATATACTGTGACTTTCTCCCCCTTTCTTTGTATATGTGACCCTTTTCTATCAAAATATATACTATGAATTTTCCCCTATACATATAATATAATATATATTGTGACTTTTTTTCATACATCTATGTGATTTTTATACAAAATATATATTGTGACTGTTTTTCCTGTGACTTATTTTCCTGTGATTTTTCATCCGTGACTTTTTTCCCGTGACTTTTTTTCCTACATTCGTTTTATGGTAGATTTCTTACATTATTTATATGTGACATACATTTTTATAGATAAGGGGTTCAGAATGCCATGATGTCAATTCATTAGACATATACGGAATTTTTGTTGATTTTTTTTTCAATATATACATGATATACATACTGGTACATATTTATATATGTTTAGCAATTTAGAGCTTGGGGGGAAGGAGGATCAACAACCTAAATCTGCTGCAAATGTGAATATCAAAATTTAAGTTTATTACATGATTTCCAATAATATTTTACTGCAATTGAATTTTGTTATTTCTTAAATAAATCAGAGTTCTGATAAGTCTTCAGCCATTGTATTGAATACGTTACGGTGAGAATTTCCAAGAAGCTCACCTCTGACGTATATAACACACACGTGACTCTTATCTCATTAACTGTCGGCACTGCTCGGAGAACTGCTTCGGCTGGTGTTTACAGATTACTATTTCCAGCTGTGCCTTGTTATCAGATGCTTGTTTAACAGATTCAGTGTGAGAATCTGACTTAAGGATTACAAAGACAATGATTACAGACAAATATTTTTTTGTGTCATGTGTCCTTTAACGATGGGGTGGGTTCACGATGTATGCCATATGATCTCCTGTTAACGTTTAACTCTATAACAAATATCTACATGTCCAGAAAGTCTTATTAAAAGGTCAATATTATATGGGTTGTAGAGAAACGGTCAGGTGAACTAGATAGAAAACCTTCCATACAAGGAGTCGTTCTCAACTTTCCACTAATGTCTTTCCAGAGATCACAGCAGGGATTTGAAGTTTTACAAAGGTCTTTAGGGATATATATCTAATTATCGACAGGGGATCATTACTCCTCCTAAACACCTGATCACACCTCTGGTATGTCCAAGGGTCCGTGTTTATCCAACTCTTAATTACCGGGTATGTATTCGTTAAAGGAGTTACGAGGTTGATCACTATTCGTTATCTTCACCTTTTCATATCGATGTGTTGTGAAGTATGGGATACCGATTCAGTGTTAATGCTATCTGACCAACCTCTGGTCAGCTGAGTATATCACTTCATTATTCATAGAGGAGAGTAGTCCCCGAGACTTTGCACTGCACAGGGTTTGTGGTGAGAAATCCTTAAAAATACTGAAATTGTGAAATGCAACTCACCAAATTTTTCTGCAGAACTGCAAAAATGTTTACCTTTGTGACAATGATAAAGATTTTACCTTCCAAATCATGATACATTGCAATAGTGTAAATTCAAATTTGTTTACATCCTGGCCTCCAAGGCCTCAGTAAATCCACAATTCTAATTATAGGAACATACCTCAAAACAAAAATTTCCAAAGATTTCTAGGGAATCAAAAGTTGTAGAGGGAGATCCACACCCGTTCGAAACAGAGTGTAACAAAACTCTGATTAGAAACTTTGAAGGAAAGGCTAGCTCAGTATTTTTGCAATAACAATCCATAGCACCACTACAGTGAAACACGAGTCTGTACATCTTGTTTAACTTCAGCTCTCCTTTCACTTCGTCTCAAGCATCCACCTAAAATGTACTCATTTCCACTGCTTCTGCCTTTGGTATCTCTACAAACTGTATTGATAACCATTCCCACATGAATCCTGAGTGTGTTGGAGTTGTGAACAATATGTGCATGTAAATCTTAATAAATATTGTCATGTCTATTTTCACGGCTGGGAATTACATCTTATGGAGATATGCTACACTAGAGATTGATGTGGATGAAAGGTGGAGGAAATGTAAAACAATATTTAGAAATTGAAAAAACTTCTAAATTTACTTTATTTGGACAAAAAATGCAGTTTTAGTAGAAAGCAATCAGAATTTTTTTTTTTTTTAAAACCCTGGTGGACTCGAACCCGTGATATACTACAGTTCAGCAGTCGCCGTGCCAACCTACTGCGCTACTCAGCCAAGCAATGACTTTTGAAATGAATAGACAAATATTGCTCATACTGATATTTTCATCCATGTTAAAAAAGGAAGTCGACCATTATGACGATGTAGAGTACCTCCTTAACCATGCTTTATTTACTGCTAAAATTCTTCGGAGACAGATTCATAGTGTGTCATAATCCCGGCAAAAAGCAAAGGTCTGGTCACAGAGTCCTTACAGCACATACAACAAACCACTTCAGATTTATGCATTTCAAATATTTACTTAACAATACAAATGATTAAAATTTCAGGACTACTGAACAACAACAAAGCATATAGATATAGTTTTGTACATAATATGCATGGATAGGCCTTTACATGTTGGTGAACAACCTAGGAAGTTCTGCTCGCTCTGCCAATGCTGAATACTGCATTGTTTTAGTTTACTTAGGTTTGGGGAAAAAAAACTTCTATATTTACAGAGACACGAAACTGAAACATAGCTTTTTTTAATACAAAAAGTCACATGTAATTTTATATATATATAAAGCATAGTATCTTAAAAATCTGACAAAACGTACCCACACAAAGGTTTCACACAATGTTGTATATATGTGGTTTAAAATGTTTGCTAACTCTCTCTACATTGTCTATACACAGCTCTACACTAGTCCCGTATTGATGCTCGAGTATTTAAAATAAATCACCACCCTATCCCTGATCATATCCAGCAATGTTTCTACAGAATTTTATTTTAGATACAAGTATGTTCCAAGAAAAATGTAGAGATTCATAAGTAGTAAGAAAATTGTAAGCATTTAAAAGTATCCTCATAAACATCATATTAGTGCTTGTTTTGATAAAACAAAATTTCCTATCATGGACTTGTTTTAAAAAAAAATTTAATATATGAAAGAATTTTTTTTTTTTTGGAAACTGTATCATTTAATTCCCTTACATAGAATATGACTATGTATCATATGGCATTGCTTTTAACTAATACAAAACTTCCGAGGGGGATTTACATTATATAAAAAAAGAAATGTTTTAAAACACAAATGATTTTATCAGTTTTGCATAATGCACATCTTCAATAAGTGCACATTCAGAAAATATATATATAACTATGCACTGTATATATAATTCTTTTCCTCTTTAAGCACAATGATTTTAAAAAATGAAAACAATACATAAAATGTAATTACAGAAAATGGATAGATTATGCCAATTTTCTAATTCTTTAAATATAAAAGCACTATGATTCTGTAATAAATATATAATACTAAGACATTCTCCGACTGACATTGAGTGTTCTAATGGTACAAATACCTGCCTATACACACAGAAAACGGAAGTGAAAAGCACCAGAGCAAGACGGCCTTGTATACCTGTTATAGCTGTAATATGTTCTCCAGACTTTCATCATTTGCTCACTAGGAATATTGTTTCCCGAAGTGACATACACTTTGTATAGTGTTACACAAGTATATCAAAGATTCTTCAGCAAAAAAAAAGATCAGGTTTTAATTACAATAAAAATATACATTGTATATAAACTTCACGTTTTGTTACTATGACAACACCTAAAACACCCAATGTACTTTGCAGTATACTGTGTTTTTTTTAACACTGTGAGAATTCTGAGAAACTTTCCCTTTTTAATATCTTCATTTTAATCCTGAAAGGTTTAACACATTGGTAATGCGATACTTGCGATAAGATTCTTAAAGTTACTGATTTGTTACACAAAGGTTCAAAGGTCAACTCAAGCTTCTGTGTCATCTCCATCATGACCTTTTAATCTTAGTCTTGCAAAGTCTTCAAAAATGAAGTCATCATCTTTGTCAGGCTCCACTCCACTGAAATAAGGTGAATATTAATGATTCTGTGTATTTAGTAAGCATGAGAAAATAGTAAAAACTGACAAACCAAACCTTCTGAGGTAAAGTTTGAAATTCACAACTAGTGGTTTGTTATTGTTTTTTAAATAAAGTTATTGACAACAAAACATAAAATACTAATTCCTTTTGTATTCTAGTTGTTTTGAAGGTATTGCAAATGATAATTTTACACAATACCTAATTACATGTACATACAAATAGATGATGGCATACAAAATACTTTCAGTATTAAAAAAATCTAAGAAACACTTCACAAAATTTAAATTTTAATAGTTAGTTTCTCTTCTTGCCCAACAGAGAAAAAGATGCTTGCAAATTTCATATGTATTTCTCACAGGTGAAGAAAAGCTGGTTTACGGAATTTCTACAAATAAAACACATACTTGGTCTCTAATTGTATGAGGTCGGTGTCCACTGGTACGTTATCTCCGTCTTTGGGGACCACACTGATAGGACGGGACGGGGGAGGGGATTCCACAGGTTTAGGGTGAGTCAAAGTAAAGGGTAACTCCACACACAGGTCCCTGAAATCACAAGGCAAAAATCAGACATATATCCAGAACTTCTCTCTGTACAAACACGGAACTCAGACAAATAGACAAAGCTTCTCTCTGTACAAACACGGAACTCAGACAAATAGACAAAGCTTCTCTCTGTACAAACACGGAACTCAGACAAATAGACAAAGCTTCTCTCTGTACAAACACAGAACTCAGACAAATAGTCAAAGCTTCTCTCTGTACAAACACGGAACTCAGACAAATAGTCAAAGCTTCTCTCTGTACAAACACGGAACTCAGACAAATAGTCAAAGCTTCTCTCTGTATAAACAGGGAACTCAGACAAATAGTCAAAGCTTCTCTCTGTACAAACATGGAACTCAGACAAATAGTCAAAGCTTTTCTCTGTACAAACACGGAACTCAGACAAATAGTCAAAGCTTCTCTCTGTACAAACACGGAACTCAGACAAATAGTCAAAGCTTCTCTCTGTATAAACAGGGAACTCAGACAAATAGTCAAAGCTTCTCTCTGTACAAACATGGAACTCAGACAAATAGTCAAAGCTTTTCTCTGTACAAACACGGAACTCAGACAAATAGTCAAAGCTTCTCTCTGTACAAACACGGAACTCAGACAAATAGTCAAAGCTTCTCTCTGTATGATCAGGACTAAGAACAGATAAGACAATTCCTTGACTGGAAGAGTATAATCTGGATTAAGAACAGATAAGACAATTCCTTGACTGGTAGAGTATAAACTGGATTAAGAACAGATAAGACAATTCCTTGACTGGTAGAGTATAATCTGGATTAAGTATAATCTGGACTAAGAACAGATAAGTAAACTCACCCTGATCCAAACCCGAGGATAAGCCGTACTTTAACTTTATATGACACAACAATGCCTAAGTTCTCTTTTTGACTAGATTCTGTCATACTGAAAAAAAAAACAACAAACAAATATATCAACACAATGCTGCTTACGCCAAATACATTAAACATGTATGCAACACAAAAAATGGAACTATGTTTCCTTGAATGTAATGTATTAGTATACCGCATAGTGGTTTTTGGGTGTGTGTTTTCCGTGGGGTAATAAATTTGGCTTATCTTATAAGTTAGATAGCTTTCTGCCAAAATTTCACTTGCCAGATATGCACCCAATTGCAACTTCAGTATTTGCAAGAGAGATAACTCTTTCTTGTCTGCCAAATTTTATTCCGCTAAAATTATTAGCATACCAGCAAATCACCATTTTTAAGATCCACTAAAAAACCCAGCCATGTGGAATATAATTTGTTACTTGTATAATTTATTTCGGTAAATTAAATTGTGCAACTGGATCCAAGCAATTATAGATGATCACAAGAAAATTTCATATCAAATAGAAGTTCCTAACAAAACTGAATACAATGATATACTCGTCCCGTAACTTACATTGTGGAGCTCGCAAGATTCGTGTCCTCGTGCTTGAGTTTGCCGTCTAAAGCTAGACCCCTTTTGTCTCGATTATTGGACAACAATGGAGTCAAATAATATACTTTGCAAAACCCAATCTGACTAGGTTGAATAGGAAAGCTTTCCCTGAAAATGAAGAAAAAGCAAATGTTTATATCAAATGGTTAAAATTTACATTATTCGCCACCATTTTAATTTGGTGTCTGCTTCCTCTACATGTCAATCATTTAAGTGTAAAATTTTACGGAGATACAACTAGGCTTTAATCAACTGCTACAACACCTATGGAATTGATTGATTGTATATTGTTTAACGTCCCGCTCGAGAATATTTCACTCGTATGGAGACGTCACCATTGCCGATGAAGGGCTGCGAAATTTGGGCCTTTACTTGGCGCTTACAGCCTTTAAGCAGGGAGGGATCTTTATTGTGCCACACCTGCTGTGACACGGGACCTAGGTTTTAGAAAAGGTCCTCAGTATCCTTTGCTTGTCGTAAGTGGCCACTAAATGGGCGGTCCTTCGGATGAGACCGCAAAAACCGAGGTCCCGTGTCACAAGTGATATGGCACGATAAAGATACCTCCCTGCTCAATGGCTGTAAGCGATGAGCATAGGCCTAAATTTTGCAGCCCTTCACCAGCACTGGTGCCGTCTCCATATGAGTGATATATTCTCGAGAGGGACGTAAAACAATAATCAATCAATCAATCTTTTTTCATTAGATGATGTTAATATAATTATGTATCTCTGTTTTTTACTTGCCTGTGGTTACATTAAATAAGAGCTACATTTCCGTGTCATGTATGTTTTGGGAACATGAACATTTACCCTTTGAACTTCAACAACATTTTAATGGCATGAAAAATTTCTTTGGCAGTTAAGAACATGGTTATAGATATGACATAGAAATTTTAACCAGACTTCATCTCCAATTTATAAACAAGCATTATACAGCGAGTACATGTATCAAAGTAACCATCCCCCTTTTTTATCATGATAAAAATATGCTGGTTGCAAAAGCTAAAAGCAGCTTAATTCCACTAGATGTGCAGATCGGATTTCTTGAAAAAATCTCAAAATTAAGTTTGAATTTTCTTTTATATGAGTAAAATCTCAGACTTAAGTTTGAATTTTCTTTTATTTGAGTAAAATCTCAGACGTAAGTCCAAGTTTTGACTTAGATAAGTCCAAGTTTTGACTACAGCTTGTTTTGAGAAATCCAAGCATAATGTACATTGTAAGAAATGATGTGTAATTGATTGAAAACAAAACTGAAGACGTGTTGCTTTTAGAATATTACACTTGGCTGATTGATTTATAGCCACCCACTCTAAACTGCAGAGGTTATGGTAGCAATCTGTATTATATAACTCCAGAGCCAAATTTAAGGGAAAACCTTCACTTAAGATTTTCTGCATGCCTGTTTCCATTAATCAGATGTTCAAATGCAATTATCAAGCAATTTTAAAGCAAATAAATTATAAGAAGTATCGCAAATTCTTATTCAATGACATCTTTGCATTGTTCTGTTTCATTGACACTGTGTTTTGGCTTTATATTTTCCCTTCAGTATTTGTTAGAATCAATAATGTTAATTCTTTTTTAACTGCAAGCAATCAATGAATGTAAACAAGATAGATTAATCAAAAAGCCATGTTTGTGTCAATTGCATTGCAGTCTTCACTTTACAAACCTAAACAACACATGCAAAATCAGAATTTACATAAAAATCCCATTACTAATTCTCCAAGATAAATGTAGCAGTAAGGCTTGCTTGTTATTTTACGTCCCATATTCAAGAATTGTTTGTTCAGATAGAGATGTCACCAGCTGTAGGTAAAGTGCCACAAATTTAGACCCATGGATGGCACTCAAAGCTGTAGCAGTGAGGTTTCTTTACCTCTTTATAAGTTTTGAGTGTTTTATTTGAGCAGTCAAAACTTGGGTAAAATCTCTGACATAAGTCCAACTTAAATTTATTTTGAGAAATCCAGGCCTGATGGCTACATGTGTAACATGGTTATATGTACTTAGTGACAGTAAGGCTACATGTGTAACATGGTTATATGTGCTCAGTGACAGTAAGGCTACATGTGTAACATGGTTATATGTGCTCAGTGACAGTAAGGCTACATGTGTAACATGGTTATATGTACTCAGTGACAGTAAGGCTACATGTGTAACATGGTTATATGTACTTAGTGGCAGTAAGGCTACATGTGTAACATGGTTATATGTACTTAGTGACAGTAAGGCTACATGTGTAACATGGTTTATAAGGTGGCAGTAAGGCTACATGTGAAACATGGATTATAAGGTGGCAGTAAGGCTACATGTGTAACATGGTTATATGTACTTAGTGACAGTAAGGCTACATGTGTAACATGGTTATATGTACTCAGTGACAGTAAGGCTACATGTGTAACATGGTTTATAAGGTGGCAGTAAGGCTACATGTGAAACATGGATTATAAGGTGGCAGTAAGGCTACATGTGTAACATGGTTTATAAGGTGGCAGTAAGGCTACATGTGTAACATGGTTTATAAGGTGGCAGTAAGGCTACATGTGTAACATGGTTTATAAGGTGGCAGTAAGGCTACATGTGAAACATGGATTATAAGGTGTACTCAGTGGCAGTAAGGCTACATGTGAAACATGGTTTATAATGTGTGCTCAGTGGCAGTAAGGCTACATTTGTAACATGTTTATAATGTGTACTCAGTGACAGTAAGGCTACATGGGTAACATGGTTTTTAAGGTGGCAGTAAGGCTACATGTGAAACATGGTTTATAATGTGTGCTCAGTGGCAGTAAGGCTACATTTCTAACATGGTTTATAATGTGTACTCAGTGACAGTAAGGCTACATGGGTAACATGGTTTTTAAGGTGGCAGTAAGGCTATGATGTGTAACATGGTTTAAAATGTGGCAGTAAGGCTACATGTGTAACAAGGTTTATAAGGTGTACTCACTCGCTGTCTATTTCCGCAACACTACATTTATACTGTGCAGTTGAAAACAAACAAATATCAGCAAACTGGCGAACTGTAAAATAAAACTCAAGACTATATATAAAGGTTCCATACAATTCTAAAGTCAGAAATCACAAGTATACACAATACAGCCTTCATCCATTGTCAATTCAGTGTAAATAGTACATTATACAGTCAGGCCTTCAAGCTGCCCTATATTTCCTACATTTTTATAAAATCCCTATCATTTAAGAAATGCTGTTTAATCCCTCCCTATACAGGGCTGGGACTGAATTCCTCAAAAATCAGAGAAAAACTGGCCAAAAAGGAAGATAAACACCCAATCCTACCTAAAAAAATATCTTTTTCTGTCACTTTAGATCAAACCCAGAGTGTTTCATTTTTTCGAAAATTGAGCTAATCAGAGGATTTCCTCTGAAAAGAGGAAAAATTACATGCCTGCCTACATTTTGGCATGAAATAGCCCTTTTCCCTATATTTGCCCAATAAATTATAATTGATTGGTCGAACATTTAAAATATAGCATTTTTCTTTGTTCCTCTACTTTGAAAATAATCAAGAGTACGGTAAAATAAATTACATTGTACTTGTGCCTATGTATAGCCTGTAAACAGAATATTTGTAAAAGACTCTCTTCTCTCTATCATTTCATATGCACACGAATCAGGTCTTGATGATTGATGTAGATACAGAATGCCAAGAAAATTTTGAAGAGACTATAGCAGACATTTATAGTACACCAAGGTAATTTTGGAATATTAGGCAGTTGTCACAAATTTTCCCAATGAGGATTACCTGAGGGATGTTTACTTTGAAGTATATGCGCATTGCCTTATATGCATATCAGAGATAGTCCAATAGAAATTTCTGTTGTATTACAGACACTTGTGAATTCATTTCAGTATTTAATCATAATGAAATGATTTAATTGAATGGGAAAATAAATTTAGAGAAATACGTGAAAACTAAATTAAAGTAACAGCAACTCGAGACTCTTAATACTATCAATCATGTTAATTGGACATCTTGAATAGTAAATGCCAGAGGTATTTTACAGGAGTGTAATTGCAAACAGAAATCCTGCGGGGAAAATGCAACACCAAGAAAAAGTATCTTTTCAGACATCTTCGTTACAAAAAGATGATGATGGGAATAAGTTTAGAACTCGGTGCCAAAAGGAGTCTTAATCTCTTGCATTCTGTCTCACACCTAACAAGACATTCTGTCTCACCCCTAACAAGACATTCTGTCTCACCCCTAACAAGACATTTCATTCTGTCTCACCCCCAACAAGACATTCTATCTCACCCCTAACAAGACATTTCATTCTGTCTCACCCCTAACAAGACATTCTATCTCACCCCTAACAAGACATTTCATTCTGTCTCACCCCTAACAAGACATTCTATCTCACCCCTAACAAGACATTTCAAGCAGTGGATTTTCTCAAATTAACAGTGAAAAACACAAATCAGCAGCCAGGTGTAGAACAGGGAATAAACGTTTCATATTAATCTGAAATATATCCTTGGCCAGAAGACTTGGGTTCATGGTCACAAAACACTGTCAGGTCATTATAAGCATGTAGCCTTTGTGCCTCTACTTTCACTTAATTACAAATACAGTTAAGACATGTACTTTCACTTCATTACAAATAAAACAGATTTTATTTTCATTTTCATTATATAAGATATCGAATCCCCACCCTGACACCAGAAGCCATAACCATGGGGCTATTAATCTTTAAATGTTGCTACCTAAAGGTCAGTGCGCTCATTATTGCTATACGAAGGGTTTGCTCTTTAATGCCCAGTTCTCGAGATTTTCAAAGAAGTAATGCAATTTTCTATGTGAACCATAAAGCCCCACCCTAGCACCGTGACCCCATGGGTTGGGAGGGGCATGGATTTTACAGTTTTGGTAGAGATCTTTGCTCATTAAGACTTTACACAGTTTGTTTGCTTGATGTCCCTGAATTCAGATTTTAGTCCCTCTCCTTAGGGCCTTGGGGACTTCGCACAATTTTTGTCTCCATAGATACTACATTCCATATTTGGTAAAAAAATTGGCCTTGAGAACACACGGCGCCAGACTTATCCAGATCGCATTACGTCATGTGACTCATCAATAAATCATTTCATTCAACCAGAATCTTCACTTTAATTTAAAATCAATAATTGTGTTCCTATCTTCTAGATTATCTGAAGAAGTTTCCTGTTCCACGTGGTACTCACCAGAAATCTTCACTTTTTTAACCGATTTACTCGTATTATTATCCACCAACACATTGACTGCTATACTTTCTCCATGGTAGTATTTCTGAAAATATAATTAATATTTCCTCTTATTACACAATACTCTATGTAACTCCACATCATTTCTTTAAGATCAAAAACATGTCTCCCTTTCCAAATGATGTCAAGGTCAAGGTCAAATGCACATTTCTGTTATTGCTGTTCATATGTGACTACCAGTGTTCCAGATCTGTGTGGACCACACTGCCAGTAAATATTAACACTAATTGATGAGAATGTATCAAATATTAAAGGGACTGGTTCACGATTTCCCCCCAAATTTTGTTCTTCACTTTTAATAATCAAAATCTACTGTTTAATGTGTTTATAATGTTTTCAAAAAAAAATACTAATAAGGTTATAAATTGTCACAGAAGCTCATTTTAGAGCATTTACCATTTGTTTTGATACAAAGATTGCGGTGTGCTATCGTTTACGAAGTTTTCAAAAGAAATGGATATTGAATATCTATCACATTTCAAGTATTCTTTAGGTAAAATATGTCATTTAAAATTCATAAAATTTATGACTGTGCAAAATTAAGATGCTTTAAATTACAAAATTTACATTTCACTGGTTTGTTTGTTTACATAAAAAGACTCCAGTCTTTGTTTACATCACACAGTTAAGGCTAAAATATTGCTCTTATCCTTGCATTCAGAAGGTCCAAAATTTGGTTGTCAACATTAATGGAGTTATATTTTTTATGTTTAACATAAAAAATGAAAAATATTTTTTTCAAAAAACGTGAACTATTCCTGTTAACACCAACTGATGAGAATGTACATAATACAGTACCAGTGAGTACCACACATTTTGTACATTTTGTAACGTCATGGAGGCAAAACATACACAGATAAAAAATAAATTCACACCAGCTTCATAGCAGACTTAAAATGATATACCTTTTGCTCAAATTTCGGACATCCAAAACACACTCAAAAAAAATAAAGAAAGTGCTAAAGCCGTACTTAAATCAATACTTCGATAATCATGAATAAACTGCGTATTTTGCATTTCTTTTGACATGATCATAGTGAGTAAATGAACTTGAACCATTATCAGATAAATGACTTTAACTGATTTATAGGAAGTGAAAAAAAATGTTACCAATTGAAACAACTCATTTGCTTTTGATATAGACTTCTGCTTTTAAGGTAGGTCCCTAGTCCTGGACCTACTTGTGATTTCTCAAAAATTTGAGTTTAGATACTTAGATTGTTCATTTCAGGGTATGATAAAAACAAAAAAATGGGGGGTTGTCAGTATAATGAGTAAATTATGGTATTTTTATTACGTGTACCCCCATTTGTCAAACGGTAATATCAGAATTCATTGAAGAAGTCCTAGAATATGTCCATAAAATTTTGTTTGAGGTATGACGCTGCAATTTTTTTCCTCAAATATGAAATAAATATGTTTAACTAAATAATTAAAAGTGAAATTTTAACATAGTTTCATGTTTTTTAATAATGGTGGTACAAAATTGAACTCAATACAGGCCCTCGGCAGTCAAAAATACGGCACTGCAACACCACTAATATGAATATTTTAAAAATTTGACTTGTGATTTTTCATTCAAACTCACATATTATGTTCATATATGAATGCTTGTTAAAATACATTTAAAAAATCTGCCCTTTCTCAGCATAATATTTTCACAGCATCTCAATTTATATTTACATTTTTGGGCCAAAATAACCATTTTGAAGATGATTTTCACATAACAGAAGATAACAAATATATAACAAGATAACAAATATATAACAAATGCAGAATTGTTTTATTTAATTCCACAAGTGCATGATTGCATATCATGAATTTTTTTTAATTTACAGATAATTTTAACATGTAATACCCCGGCCTGTATATCAATTAAACAAATATGTACCTCTGGTTTTATGTGTGAATTAGATGACAAAAAATGGAAAGAAGATTGGATCCATAGTCTACTTAAATATAAGTGATGGAGTGTTATTGTATTCATTTTACTAAATTAAAAAACATCCAGGTAAATGTAAAAACAGTATAAATCCACCCAATAATAATAGTACGTGAACCAATACCGGAGTTCGATCCGGACATGACGTCACGCTACTAGACCCCTACTTTAATGAGAACATTTCCCTATTGTTCATCATCAGACATGAACAGGCCTACCTATGAACTCCAGATCACGAGAGACATGAACAGGCCTACCTATGAACTCCAGATCACGAGACATTTTTAACTGCTGCAAACTACTGCAGTTTGGAGAGATTCCCAACAAGATTTACCTGGTAATAGTCTGACCGTGAATTAGATTCTTCTATAGTCTCCCTACAAGATTTACCTGGTAATAGTCTGACCGTGAATTAGATTCTTCTATAGTCTCCCTACAAGATTTACCTGGTAATAGTCTGACCGTGAATTAGATTCTTCTATAGTCTCCCCACAAGATTTACCTGGTAATAGTCTGACCGTGAATTAGATTCTTCTATAGTCTCCCAACAAGATTTATCTGGTAATAGTCTGACCGTGAATTAGATTCTTCTATAGTCTCCCTACAAGATTTACCTGGTAATAGTCTGACCGTGAATTAGATTCTTCTACAATCTCCAACGACTCAAATTACACTGTAAATTGGAAGCTTTAATTTTCCTTATTGATTTCATTTCCTCCGAAAAATTACCCAGAACCTGATGAGGTGCTCTACAGAGACATCAGGAATTGCGAAACTTGATATCTCGTAAGTTGGTCAAGAAAGGAAAGATGAGACGACAGTCCTGTTACCTGGGGACCTTTACACAAAAATTTTTACTATTAAGATGAAAATTTTAAAACACTATAGATCTAATTCTAATTGTAATTCTTCACTCGTGTATTTCCTGAATCCTGGTAAATGAGTATATTATCTCTCCTTTTGTTAGAAATGAATCAACATGCCTAGTAAAACACCCAACATTTGCAAGAAATCGTTATTCTGTCACGATGAAGACTAACGAAGTTCATGAACATAACGAAAATTTTAAATCTATTCAAACTAAAAAAGCATTCAATTGAAAATGTTATGACTTATAAAGTTCATGAAAGGGTGAAAAATTGTAGAATACTATAATTACTATTGAAACAAACAAAATTCCAGTCAGATTCAAATCTAAGAGCTACAGAGTATACATTTACAATTAATACAAAATTAACAAATTAACTGAAGCATGAAATGATGTACATTTGATATACCAACAGACAACAACAAATGCTGTTCTACAACTGGTGTGTTTTTAGGCATTACATCTAGTATACAGCTGCCTTACTTTGTAATAATGATTATTTTCATGATTTCTGAACAAACTTTGTTTCCACCACCTTTCATATGCAAGGTTTTAGTCTACATTACTACATGACGATGCTTGTAAGACTGTTCTCCCTCTGTAGTCCGTGGAGAGATATAGATCTGATCAGTCAGATGTCTCCTGGAATCAATCATTCCTCATTGGACGATCGCACCTTAATGACCAATCCTAAGAATGAAGTCACTAATGTCAAATTACATTAGCTTGCACTGTGACTAACACACAGAGTGATTCTGATGAGGATAACATCTCCATTCAATCCTTTTCAAACTTTGGGGTCGTCTGTACTTCCTCTCTGTGATGACCCCTCCCAAATACAATTATATATTCCTATTTCATAACCATGTATAACAACACTACCCAACATTTCGCATGGCAGCAAAATACGATAATCAAATATTGTTCTCGATATACATCCTAAACTGCACAGTCAGATGACAAGAACAGAGCCCTCTGTATATCACAGACAGATGGCGCTGTACAGATGACAAGGACTTCACTATCCAAACACAGATGGTGCTGTACAGATCACAATGACCTCACTATACTAAACACAGATGGCGCTGTACAGAAGACAGAGACCTCCCTATACCAAACACAGATGGCGCTGTACAGATGACAAGGACCTCACTATACCACAGACAGATGGCGCTGTACAGATCACAAAGCCCTCAGTATATCACAGACAGATGGCGCTATACAGATCACAATGACCTCACTATACTTAACACAAATGGCGCTGTACAGATGACAAGGGCTGCGTTCAAGGTCGTAGCGACTAGGTAAGGCTCAGTATCGCTACAATCTTGAACGATGTGCTAGGCTAGCCCTACGTAGGGATAACAAGCGTTAATTCATTCAGTGCGTTCAATAGACCTAGATATCTAGCCTAGCAGCTAGGCTAGCCGCTACGATCTTGAACGCAGCCAAGGACTTCACTATACTAAACCCAGATGGCGCTGTACAGATGACAAGGACCTCATTATACTAAACACAGATGGCGCTGTACAGATCACAATGACTTCACTATACTAAACACAGATGGCGCTGTACAGAAGACAGAGACCTCCCTATACCAAACACAGATGGCGCTGTACAGATCACAAGGACCTCACTATACCACAGACGGATGGCGCTGTACAGATGACAAAGACCTCACTATTCAGACACAGATGGCGCTGTACAGATGACAAAGACCTCACTATTCAGACACAGATGGCGCTGTACAGATGACAAGGACCTCACTATACTAAACACAGATAGCACTGTACCGATGACAAGAACCTCACTATACCACAGACAGATGGCGCTGTACAGATCACAAGGTCACAACCCTCAGTATATCACAGACAAACAGTCAATTTACAGCTCCTGAAATACATGCTACATGACAGCTAATTTCAGTCCTCTCCAGGTTTATTTGTAGAACAGAAATTGGTCAATTATTACATTTGGTTTCTCTCCAATCTCCCTTCATTTCCACTGGTCTGGTATATAGAATGTTAGTCATTGCAAAGATTTAATGAGTTGGTTGCAGATGTGTGTGGGCTCAACCAGAAATCATTGTATGCATTTACAACATCTTGATTGGGGCTTAATGTAGCATTTATTGGGCTATCTGGAGTACTCATTAAACAAAGCAATGAAGTCTTTGAAATTCTGAAAGAAAGGAAATATCTAGGGGCTGACCTCTACATTTGATTTCACATCAAATACAAAGAAAAATTATTGTTATAATGAACTTGTGAGCGAGATTGGAGATGATTAATTTACTTTCCAATAAACATCTGTTATCATGTTTATTTTTCCACCGGTGACTTCCATTCAACCTTCCTACATTTAAAATTAGATAATAGGGCAACATGCATTGGTAAGGAACCATCACACTCAGCTGTTACTATCTTACTACACAGTCACACTAGTCTGTACTAAGCTAACTTTGAATCTATCAACAAGGTCAAGCAGTCAAGTCTATGTCCTGCAGCACTTGAGAGTGCTGTGACTGGGTCCACAGCCTGACACATTTGATCTGGGATAAGTTCAGAGATTACTTACTTCCTTGTCAGAGATTACTTACTTCCTTGTCCAGAGATGCCTCTAATTTGATGTTTCCTGGACTCATCATGAATTCTTTTGTGGCTTCAGCACTTGGCTGGGGTGCTGGTTCAACTCGGGCATACGTCAGCTTTCTGATTGCCAAGCGAACCGAGTTTCTGTTCAAAAAGCGAAAGCAGTAAGAAAACATACAATGTTAGTTATAAACTCACAGGTGTAAGCCTTACAATAATAGTGGAAAGTAAAGAGCCCGGGTGGTCACATATCTAGAATGTTGTTTGTCAAGAGATTTTGACCCCTAACACTATTCCCATGTTAAACTTTACAAAACCCCTCTGTAAGGTGAAGATAACGAACAGTGATCAATCTCATAACTCCTACAAGCAATACAAAATAGATAGTTGGGCAAACACGGACCCCTGGACACACCAGAGGTGGGATCAGGTGCCTAGGAGGAGTAAGCATCCCCTGTTGACCGGTCACACCCGCCGTGAGCCCCATATCCTGATCAGGTAAACGGAGTTATCCGCAGTCAAATCAGTGTGCCAAGAACGGCTTAACAATCGGTATGAAACACGTCAGACAGATTTGACCCAATGCGAGGTTGTATTGACGAACTAAATCGTTATAACGACCATAGAATTTGCGAAATGCTGACTTCAATCGAGACTGTTGAAATCCCTGTACCATCAACTCTGTGTAGTTCCACCGTGACCCTGAGGATCGTATTTAGTTACAATGGAATGTTTTGATCCGTTCATGCATGCAGTTCCTTATATGTCAACCTTTTCATCAGCCAATGAAATCTGACTTTTCAAGTTTACATTATGTATATGACATCTCTATATTGTGAAAGACAATTTTTTTTTAGAAAGACTTTATCTGTATGTGGAAAGTTTTGTGTGCTGCACCTAACCATTTTTCAGGTAACAGAGATGGAAGATCATTATTTCTTGTAAGTTGCTATAAAATAAAGAAAAGGGGATTTGCTTTCAAGCATTTCATATCAATCCACTACGTTTTACACAATTATGTTTGACGAATGAGAAGCAACCCTCTACAAGCCAAGTACCACATGACTCAATTGGAACCCCTCGAATGTCTCGCACACTTGACATAGATCTCGGATGTAATATAATGGCATCCATTAGGGAATTTGATGCAATGTTAACTATGATGTCACAGCCTACTGCACTACGTTACATACGTCACAGATTACAATGCATCAAATTCTCTCATGGATGCCATCGTATTACATCCGAGATCTAAGTCGAGTGTGCGAGACATTCGAGGAGTTCCGATTGCCACATGACCCCATGTCTGTGACCCCATGTCTGTGCTTCTACATACACACAAAACACACTACCAATGAAACACGCTACACATGTGCCTGACTGACAGGGCAAAAATCACCGTTACTTCAACTACACTGTGCAAGTTTTTAGAACTTGTGCCCAATTCCTTTGTAACTGCACTACAATCAAGCTAAACTCTTAATTGAAAATTTCATTTTCCTGCATCAACACCATGCTGAATGTTGGCACGTAAATATGTCAATTTTAATTTGTGCCACAATCTGCAACATTTGATCAATATGTAAAAAAATACTCTTACTCTAATTAAAATCTCTATTCTAATTCATTTTAATCTTATGCACCTGCTCCCTTTCATAACTTTCTTTTTTTGATATTGTTAACATATCATATAGAGCAGACAGCGAACATTTCCAACAATAAATCATAACATGAAGACGTCTGTGCGGAATGTGCAAACAAAAAGAAAAAACAATTGCTTCAGACTTTTAAAGTTTTTTTTAGCTGTGCCGTGATTGGCTAAATCAGTCTCATGGATATTTATGTCTTAGGTCACCAGAATGTGACCCTCAGTGCGACGTTGTTACTGTAGCAAGTAAATGCCAGCAGATTTAATACCCAATTTCGATTAGATTGCTGGGGATCACGATTTGAGCAAATATGAATCTTCATTATATATACTGTTGACCTTCGGTATCTGGAACACCGATATTTCAAAACCCATGGATATGTCGAAGTGATTCGGAAGTCCCGACCACTTTTTCTTTATTAGTATTTTACCCTCTATATCTCAAATCCTCAGATATCTCAGAATTTTTTTCCCCTGCCCCATCGAGTTCATGATAACGAGGTTTGACTGTACATCTCATCAGTTATGGTCTCTGTGGTCCATTAGTTTTTGAGAAGATCTTTAAAAACACTACACCCTATATTTAATATTTCTTCATTGTCTACCCTTACGACAGGCATGGTCTTTCATTTTAACAAACTTGAATTTCTAGGTATGCTTTGTGAACCTGTGTTACTTAAATTGTCTGTGTGGTTCTTGATACAGGGTACCCAAATTTGGTTATCAAAAAGAATTAATAGCTTTATTTAGCATTTTATAGCTCTCACCATGAGAAACAAGGGTATAAGGTTTGATTCCCCCAGACTTATTAGTATTTTTTATCCTTCTCACAAGGTGCTGACGGATGAAGCACCTTCCCACAATTACAACCCATCTATAATGGTGGGATATGTGTATCAAGTTTGATTATAATCCTAGTCTTATTAGTGTTTCTATCTTGTCCTGTACTTAACAAAATCACCCATGTAATTTTGACCTAGACCTTTGACCTTGACAAACAATAGGCTTCTTCCTCAAATCACTGGAAACATTTTTTACCAATTTTGATGATCCTAGCCTTATAACTACTGTTAATTTTCCCCATATGAGGCGCTGACAGACAGAGAGACATGAAGACCAACAGACATGTATTGATGGTGCATCGCAGCGTTAATGATGGGCATATAAAAATGATTTTGTCATGATTTGTGATCTGTTAATATCCAGCAGTGTATTATTTGTGTGATGCGCCCGGGAACTGTACCTTTTATGTGGTTTTTCATCTGGATTGTCAGCTACATAGGTCTTCAATTCGTAGTCTACACCACAAGGCTACAAAACAGATCAATACTGGTTTTACATGAAATCTCTCACAAAGCAATTCACTGCCCATTTTCTTGCTCTTAATTAAATGTAAACCCTAGATATTGCACCCAATAGTGAGAATTCTAAGTCTCAGCTGTCTCATTTCAAGTTGGACTGCACATGAAAGTTTTCTCTTGCACCAATAATTGTGGTCCCCGGTGACAAATTCCACTTATTTCACTAAAATGGTTTTCAAACCATTGTCAAAGCTTTGTCATTAGAATGAACATTTAATCAAGAGCTGACATTCTTATCTATACACATGATACATGTATATGATAACTCCCACACGTTTGCGAGATCTCATTCGGAACCCCTCTAGCACGCCTTTTTGATACTTAATTATTTAACACACGAAGCGTATAATATTAAACATTGTCACGTCACAATGAAATGTCAAGACACTCTAATTAGGATATTCTAATTAGTAGCAAATGGAAAATTTTGAGAATAAGTGTTGATTCAGCCTAATTAACAAATCTCTTATCCCATTATTCTACTTGCTTGAGAAGCTTCATACAGCACTCGATATCATGCAATAGACATATATGAATACAATTGTTTTTTGGTTTTAAATGGTATGAACTAGCTATTCCCTGTCTTCCGACAGTCTTCTGCTGTGTATTGTGGGCAGGCTCTGTGGATCTCCTTGTTTTAATACTAGTCAGTGGTCAGTCCAAAATTTTTCAATACTTATAATTAAGTGATTGTCAACTAAATATTTTCTTTTAATTACATTGTACTAATAAGTCATAAATGAATTTTTACCCGTCATAAATGCACATGCAATTTCTTTACTGCATGTATTTTTATATTTGTTTTTTTCCCCCACAATGAATCTACATGTATAAAAAGATTGACGTTATACAGGTTTAACAAATTTCTTTATTGAATGTATTTTTATGTACCAGATTTTTTTTTTTTTTGGCAAACTGAATTTAAAGAGCATGAACGTCAATGATGAGACACATGCGACATGGAAATCTGTTGCCATGAATCAATTTAAAATATCATCATATTCCTCTTATGGATTTTTTTTAACGAATTACATTTTTGTCTGATCTGAGGTTATAAAGAGAATCATGGTGAACAATGCCTCAATTGTCACAATCAAAATTTAGCATGTTTTCTGACACATAGTAGAGTAATTTAACAATACAATCATTAAATCAACCAACACTAACAGAAAGTATAGTCATTTATCACGGTGCACTTTAATTTCATAGCTGAACAAGTGAAAAGAATTCAGGCAAAATTATCTCTAAATAAATACAATTACAGAGAATGACTACTGTCCTAGTGTCAAGTGTCTCCACATATACACGGCTGTTTCTATTGATCCGAGTCCTAAGGTTACATCATCTGTTACAGCAGTGGTTACCTGCATTAATTGTCTGCAGCCGTCCGCGGAGAGAAGCGTATGTTTCAGCCGTCAGTCAGCGGAGAGGAGCGTATGTTTCAGCCGTCAGTCAGCGAAGAGGAGCGTATGTTTCAGCCATCAGCGGAGAGGAGCCTAAGTTTCAGCCGTCAGCGGAGAGGAGCGTATGTTTCAGCCGTCAGTCAGTGGAGAGGAGCGTATGTTTCAGTCGTCTGTTTGCAACGACATACATGTATGCAATGGCTAGATTTTAGTAGTCGCTGTTTTCACGTTCAATTTCTTCCTGTCTACATATACGTTTGCTTTTACTCCACTTCATTTACGCCTGAGTTATACATTTATTAGTCCCATCGGAGGAACCTGAGGTGACTAGTTTACACCACATATGTCCGTCTGTCCATCTGTCTGTTGCAATTCATTTTTTTCACTTTTTTTGTGATACTGTCAAATTGTGACATACCATATGAATCTTGCTCTGTAACTTTCTACTAACCTACAGGTCAAATTTGAATTTTGTCACAGATGACTTTTTTTTTTTTTTTTTACAAGATCTTTAAGCTTTAGCATAAAATTGATTTTCCTTGCTTCTTTCTCTAAGGTAGTAGGTTCTGATGATACTTCCTATGCAGTTTCCTAATTTTGACATGACTGACCTAGTTTTATACAAGTGAATTCAATCTAAGCTTTAAGACACTGATATGAAATTCACTGTGTAGCTTTTACGTACACGACTATTGACCATATCTGACTCGCTATGACTGACCACTTAAGCTTATGAGTGTGGTAATTATGACCCTTTCAGGACAAGGAGTTTTTGGCAAATAAGAGTTAGTGGGTGACATATATTTCTTGAAATAATACTCTCAGAATGCTTTGTATAATGTGTGTAAATATTATATATCTCTAACAAACGTATAACTCAGGCATTTCTAAAAATGCAGTGTACGTTTATAGCAAATAGGTCATTTTATCTCACAGATCTTCACCACTGATTTCTAATTTCAACCCCCCTCCCCCTCCTTACCAACATGTTCACACATCTTACATATTGACATGACAGTGTTTATCATTGTTCTCTCAGTATAAAGTACTACATCAGTCAGTAAAAGATATAATCTACTAAAAAGCCTCAATGATTTTCACTACACACAAGTACAATGAGGTGTGTATGTATTTGAGGAGCTTCTGAAATCCAGCATGTCTGTCTTTGAAATGAAACAAGAAAAACATCTGCCTATCTTATAGCCAATACATGTATACACAATTTTTGAAAAGTAATACATGTGATCCTGATTTATGATATTTCCAAGAAACATATGAAATATTCACCACACTGCACTAATTCATGAGCTAGTTTGCAACAATTTTATCTCTGAGATGATTGGTTTGGGTCAACACTAGTACTCTCTAATAGGTCTACACAAGCATTTTCTAACAGGTCAACACGAGCATTGTGTAACAGGTCAATATCAGCACTGTCTAAAAGGTCAACAAGAGCAGTCTAACAGGTCAACACGAGCATTGTGTAACAGGTCAACAAATACATTGCCTAACAGCTAGGTCAACATGTGCATTAATTGTCTAAAAGGTCAACATTTAAGCATTGTCTAAAACATCAACAAATGCATTGTCTCACAGGTAAACATCAGCACTGTCTCACAGGTCAACACGAGCATTGTCTAAAAGGTCAACATATGCATACATTAATTTGTCTCACAGGTCAACATCAGCATTGTTGAACAGACCTACCTTGCCAGTGTCCCCTGGGGCAGGCTGTAGCGTGACTGAGGCAGGGGCATTTGGAGGAAGCTGAAAGGTAATATTACAGTCAATACGGTAGAACAGAAGCCCTGGTTAATAATTGCTATATCACCAAACAAGTAACATTATTAGCCTAATCTATGATAACTTTCTATCAGGAATCACAAACCCCTACAGATAAATTTGCAAGAAAGGTTCCTCCAAACTTTTCTATACACTGGGAACTTTTTTGCTGCAGGTGTATAAGTACCATGCACTTAAGATAACTCTCTCTGTTATCTCGAGCAGCTCTCCGAAATTTAATATCAATTCACAAATTTTCAATTTCATATCAGAATTGAAATTGCTCGATTACAGATAGATTCTTGCATCATATGGTGATATAAATTATTCATATTCTTGTAAATAAACTCACTATAGCTACAATTGCTTAAAATACAAATTACCTAACCACACTACTGGCTTAAAAAATTTACTGGCTATAATCTAACTTGTCACGAGAACCTGCTTACATGCAACAGAAGTTTAGCTAATATAAAATTGACCATCACACACTTTGCAGTCTTTTCCATTCTCAAAGATGTAGACAAACTGTAGACAATTGGAAGTGATTGGAAATTGATAGTTTCATGAAAATAAATGTTGCTTTACCTCAAAGAAAAAAGGGTAGGCATTGGCCCCCAGTTTTCTGATGAGTCGCTCCTGCAGGTTTGTGAGGGGTTTAGTTTGGTCTTCCAAGGGAGGATACACCTGAAAATTGGCCAAGTATAGGTCCTTTCTAAAAGTCAAACCGAGAACATCCAGATCTTCACGGCCATATCGAAATGCTGCCAACACATGGGCATAAACTTTCCTTCCTTGTAAGTAGTCAGGATCAATTAGAATTATACCATCTGAAAATAGATACAACGATCTGTAACATACACAACTAGAATTTTATACCATCTGAGAATAAATACAACAATCTGTAACATATGAGACTAGAATCTTATTTTGAGTATGTTCATCTGTTTATCACATCATAACATTGTCTGAAACAAATCTAGAAGAATCTCCAGAATATTGGTTGTGATGTACACGTAATATTGTACATGACTGTATTGGACCCCGGAAATCAAGCTGGCTTCATACAATAGACACAGTTCTGAATAGAGACTGTTAAGTGAGTACTTCCATCACATTATAGACAGTACCCATGAATAGCATAGAGCTCATGAAATCGATTCATACAGTATCTAGTCAACTCATACCCGACAAACTCATACCCTGACAAACTCACACCTGACAAACTCATACCCTAGCTGACAAACTGAAATCTTGACAAACTCATACCCTGACAAACTGAAATCTTGACAAACTCATACCCTGAAAAACTCAAATCTTGACAAACTCATACCCTGCCAAACTCATACCCGACAAACTCAAATCTTGACAAACTCATACCCTGACAAACTTATACCTGACAAACTCAAATCTTGACAAACTCATACCCTGACAAACTCATACCCTGACAAACTTACATCCTGAAAAACTCACACCCGACAAACTCGTACCATGACAAACTCATAATCGATAAACTCATACCCTGACAAACTTGTACCTGACAAACTCAAATCTTGACAAACTCATGCCCAACAAACTCAAATCTTGACAAACTCATACCCGACAAACTCATGTCATGTCAAACTCATACCCTGACAAACTCATGTCATGACATACTCATACCCTGACAAACTCATACCCAACAAACTCATACCCTGACAAACTCATGTCATGACAAACTCATACCCAACAAACTCACACCCTGACAAACTCAACTATTTTAAAAGACTATCTGAGAAAATTCCAATCAGTTCTGGCACTTGACAACATTTGTGCTTGCTTCTAATTTTTTGTTTTGTTTAATTGCATGAATATCCATTGGATTTGCTTTTGCATGCATGTCCATGGTAAAGATATATTTGCTTGTCACTTGGCATCTCCAATCCTGTTTTCTATATTTCCCCAACAATGCAGTTACAGTTGACTTATTAAGGCTATGAAACATTTGATTGTCCACAATTTCTTACAGAAATTATGAAAAACATGAAGACTCCAATCACAAAATACTGTTCTGCTCTTTGTAGAGATTTATTTTCCAATATCATAATTCTCACAGTTGAGATGTTAGTAAATATCTGCGAAAGTAAAAAACGAAGCTTGGTTTTCACAATTCCCCCGGGTTCATAAAGGGACATGAAGGGAAATACTCCTTTCAGTTCCAAGACAAGAGTTATCTGCCCATTGTAATGGATTATATATTGCAACTTTCATGGGATTTTACAGCCAACATGCCATTAGTGATCGAGTTTAAAATAAAATCCCAATACACCGTACCCTCGATAACCTATAGGCTTCTGTGAAGATTAACATTTGTACAGTTAACCATTAGCACTCGGACCCCTTTCCACTCTGATTACTATTGCTTCTATTCCTGAGAGAGCTCAAATTCCTAAATATCTCACTATCCCAACAATTAAATATACAGTGCAGTATTTATGCAGAGAGAGAGTATACCGTGTAAAGTGAGGACAAATTTCAACCAATGGACAGACATTGTGATGACAAGAATTGCACTATGAGGACAAATAAATGTCCTCACAATTACGTCCTCATAAATGTGACCTACAACATGTGAAAGATGTAGATACAAAATATTAGCTTAGAGAGGACAAGTGGTGTGAGGACATGTCCTTACTAATATTCTCTCTCAAAAACCTTTTTTTCATAATTCAAAAGAGAGCATTAGATAAACTTTTATAGATATCCCTATAGCTATACCTAACATAGTACTTTTTTGCCTTTAGAATATATATGTGTGTATTCTCTTCTACACATTGTGAGGACATCCTCATTTAGTAGGTTTAGGTTTGGTCGGCTAGAGAGAGAGAGGGGGGGAGAGAGAGAGAGAGGGAGAGAGAGAGAGAGGGAGAGAGAGAGAGAGAGAGTGAGACATCTCCTGCAGGTGTTATCAGCAGTACAGATTCAATGTAAAAATCATAAAGCAATGTAGGCTTAGGTCAAGCCACTAAACAAGGGCAGGTAACAAAGATATTAACTTTCAATAATCACTTTTCTTGTTTATGGAGAGAGAAGGGGGGTGTATTAACTAAAAGCCCAAGGTGAGGACTAATTAAACCACCAATTTTATTATTTGAATAAGGACAGATAATTTAGACACAGAACTATCAACTTTGGTATCTCGAATACCATGGATATGTCAAAGTGATTCGAAGTTCCCATCACTTATTCTTTAAGAATTTTACCCAGGATATATCGAATCTTCGGATATCTCGAACTTTTTTCTCTGTCCCATCTAGTTCAAGATAACAAGGTTTGTCTGTTTTTTCCATTTTTAAATGCATTTGGGAAATTTTGCTTTGAAAATGGGAAAATAAGTCACTTTTTGTTATTGGGAATGGGTCCAATATTCAGTTTAACTTTGAGGGGAGTAATACAGCCCTGGATAGGATCAATTGACCATGTGGGTACGAGTTGGTTGGGGTACAAGTTAACACAGGCAATATTTCATGTACAATTTACATCTATAGTTTTAATGCATCATATACACAGGCCAAGTTTGAATAAATATGACTTTATATAATATGCAATTCAGAATTCTTTATAAAAATCCAATACCTTTAAAAGTGTTGCAATAGTACATATGATTTTAATGTGAATTTTCCACAATATTGCCTTACCGATAGGATCTATATGGGTTAGGTGATCGATGAAATCTCGTTTTCCCAGGTAAGTAGTTATCTGAAGAAGAAGAAGAAAAAAAATTATGCATAGAAATTCAACAAGCCACGCTGCTGTAGATCAAGCAGTTTTTAAACATGTATCACAAAAATTTCAATCTCCACCAAAATCACTAGAATCATTGTATGAAGTGTTATATAGCAGTCATCTGACTACAAATATCATTATTTCTCTATAACCCCCCCCCCCCCAATTGTTTTACAGAGATTATAGGATTAAACATTCTTTTTGAAGAATTTATTGATGTGTAAACTCTGCACATTTTACTCACAAACTGAATAAAAGTGCAAAGCACTTTTATGTTAAGTTTGTGTGTAAAATGTCAGTTCTTCAAAAAGAATATTTCATTCTTAATTAGTGATGAACTAAAGGGAAATAACCCCAAAATAATAAACATTTATTATTAATAACTACTGTTACATGTAAATCCCGATTATATCGATCATTGATTGATATAGTTCTTCCAATTTTGACCGATTATCGATTATGAAATTTTTCCGATTATTCAACACTATTCTTAATTATAATTCCAATTTGTTCCCTGTACTAAAACTTTCAAAAATTTGAATAGCTTCATCGCTAGTCTCCGTACATTACATTATTTGCTTTTAGGTGCGTATGAATCCATCGCGTTGTCAGACAGATTAATGTGTAAATTCTTGTTCAGCTTTATTTTTGTCCAATCAAAACAATTGTAATAAATAACATTGGAGTGATCAATATTTCGAACATCTACAGAGATTTGTAAACAGAATTAGATATCCCCATGTTCCCATGTTGTGATGCCCTGTCCACTACTGTCATTGTCTGATGCTCTGAACACGGATCCTGGCAGATGGATTCTATTGATGTTATAAGCACAAAGTCATAATGGGCATTGCCATCATATCACCTGTAACAACCTTACTTATATTGCTTCTCCTGTCCTAGGTATGTATTATTAAATTATCCCAAGCAACATTTCAAATCAATAGTGTATGTCACACGTAGCACTACACGTGTCCAAAATATAAATAAGAACAGCGATCAATCTCATAACTGCTATAAGCAATACAAAATAGAGAGTTGAGCAAACACGGACCCCTGGACACACCAGAGGTGGGATCAGGTGCCCAGGAGGAGCAAGCATCCCCTGTTTACCGGTCACACCCGCCAGCTTTATAACGACTTGTTATTAGCATAATTATGTACAATAACGAATTAATATCGATTAAAATTAGTATTTGAGTCTCTAAATTGTTGTGGGTCCAGGATTCATCCTTTTTGGGTAATATTAGTTGCACCGGTCAAAATGGCAGTGATAATTGAAAGTGCAGGCAGTTTTACAGTTTTCAGTCTTTTGGAGCCATTACAGACTTCAGTTTATGAATTGGGGTAAGAAATTCAACTTAGAAATGATATCTTAAATGCTGCACATTCTATGTAATAGCTTGTTGCTCAAACATTCTGTTTAGTCATATATTGCCAGCTAGGGCGTAGTTAAAATTCAACCAAAAAATAATGGGCACTTTTTCGAATTCATTTCTGCATATCTTGGTAAGTATATGAAATTTCGAGATGTACTTTGGTCGTAATGTAGATTGATTATGTATGGATATATTAGAATACAGAGTAGAATTTTATACCATTTGGTTTATTGTTTTTAAATCAGTGAACTTGGGTACCCTATATTTAGAGTTCTATACCTCTACTCTTTAATAGTAAATTTCGAACCCATTGTGATATAATTGCCTGTGTGCATTTGACTAAAAGATTCTTCAAAACCTGGACCTTGTGAATGGCCTTAAACGTTCGTCTCTTTGTACTATTTTACAGACATTTTTGTAAGGCCAACGTGTTCACAATCAGTGTACAGTCTGTTGATTGGGTGATATCGCAATGATTCAACCAATCAAACACAAAGAATACAATGAGGAAATACTGACCGCTATGTAAAATTCAAAGTCAAAACCAGATATTCCGGAAAATAAGATTCGTAAATGGTGAAATTTATTGAACAACCTAGAAATTTTGGGAAGTGAAATCATTATACATGTATAGAGAACAGATTTTTCCAGTCCAGAGAAAAATCATGTCTAATGTAAAGGGGTACGGAAATCTAGAGCACAAAGTAAAAGTCAACCCAAATCAGCATCCACTATCTCAGAGTACGAAGACCCCAAGACACAGTATCATGGTGATATGTTAATGCAATTAACAAAGTCAAGATTTAGCATACAGTAACGTACCTTTTCTGATTAACAAATCCCACTGACAGGTTTAGAACACATACCTTAAATTCCAATTCACAAAATTCATTACGAGATTTAGAACTTCCATTTCACAAGTTACCCACTGATAGATTTAGCATACATACCTTAAATTGCAATTTGCACAGTCCATTGAGAAATTTAGAACTTCCATTTCACAAGCTGAGATAGATTTAGATTACATACATGTACTTTCAATTCCAATTCCGAAAATCCACTGATGGCTTTTGTATACATACCTTTCCATTTGGGCTTGTCTTTTTAAAAACCCTGAAATTAAAACACAACATCTTTAAAAATTTTGTTTTACTGTACATATTTCTGAGAAGAAAATTGAAATAAAATTGTGTACACATTCATTCTCTATTACTTGCGACAGCCTGTAGTATAAATACCATAAATATATAGTCTGGGTCTATATTAGCCAACCAGAACGCAAAAAGATTCAAGTGAAATATTTCGAGATTTGAAATTATTTTTTCAAACTTTAATTCTTGTGCAACAAAACCATTATGAATATATTTATCACTAATTTCATCATTTCCTGTACTATGATGTCATAAATCATCATCTGCTGCAGATTTATTTCTTATTGTTTCCTTTTTATAGTACGTGACTTTTACACTCATATCGAGATGTATCACCAAGTTTTTTGGGTGACAATGTCAATATACAGCAAAGATGCACAGTTTGTCCAATAATATAATGCTTATGTTTTTCCAGGAGAAAAAGTGCCATGGAAAAAAAGCCATTTTGTGGTCAATACTGAAAATAGTGGCAAAACATTACACTTTATGATGTCATAATTCTGGTGTTCATGATGTTATGATTTCATTTCTGCATCATTTTGATTGATTGAGAATATTAGGACTGAGTTAATGCATATAAGGAATCTTGTACAAAATACTCTAAGACTTGTTTTAAACAAAACTTGAAAAGCATGACTGTCCAATTTACAGGGCAAATATGTATTTTAAAAAATCAAAAATTTAAACAATATTTTCAAAAAAGTAACTTCATTTAAAAGAAAAAACTTTAAAGGCATTTTTCTGGGCAAAATAAGTCTCAGACCGTAGATAGTCCTTTATGTAGTTAAGACAGTGAACATCAGAGCTACAGTCTCACAATCAGACCTATCTATCAATACAACATCACTCCCAATGTGTTACACAATCACCAGGGTTTTATCCAACTTTTAAAAATTACAACCCATTTCATATCCAAGGGGAAGTTTTGAGGATGCAGTTGTGAGCTCGCCTATATAGGACACATGCCAGGGGCAAATCCTTGATTAAGTTATATACAATCATCCGTAAGAAAATTCTCCAATTTAGGAGTTTTCTACAATAGAGAAATGTTTTACCTGTAAAAGAGGAAATATTCCTTCTTTGTCAAAAGGGGAAAGTATTAAGGTAGTTAAGGTACCCTTTACTGGTAGTAAAGAATACAGATAAATCTCTGATCACTCACCATTACAAGCACACAGATATCATATTACTTACTCCACTGTAAGGGATTAAATCTAAAATTGCATTAGCTGAGCAGTATATTGTATTACATATCTCAAAGCATATCATGAAAATTTTCAAACAGAAATGTAACTGTATGTGCATGAAAACATGGCGATAAATTGTGACGATGGTATATTGCAAGTGGTAAGCATATCATGAACTATAGTTACAATAAGGAAGTCAGGTATGAAGAGCACTTGTCACTGTACAGTCATTAGCTAACAAAGTATAATAGTTCAAAATCAATGAGTTCTTTTTACATTCAATACGAAACTGCATACATGGAAAAGGTGAATCAAGGTCATGAGAAATTTTTCATACACAAAAACTAAGCAACTCCAAATTCCTAAAATATCTAAATAGCTACAAAGTACATTGAATGGCAAAATTCTCAAATACTATTGTAACTGTGTATGAATATTGTATATATAATCATATTTGTTTTGTTTAAGGAAGATAATTAAGAACTGCCTTAAATTCTCGGTGTTGATCAACATAGATTTTATTTTATGATACTTATTATCATTAAACAGCAAATAAAAAGGTTTGAAAAAAACTGCTATTTTATAATTATAATATATAATTTATAAACATCCACCGTAAAATCATTGCATCATAGATATACGTTAGAGAAAATAACAGCATATGAGTTATTGCCCTTGACAAAATACGAAATATAAACTTTTCCTGTATCAAATAGTTTACCGAATTTTTTTATTATATCTAGTGAATAAAATTTCCCCGAAAGATATATATATATATATATATATATATATATTGCCAACATGCATGAAGTTTAATCAAATGAAGATTTTGCAAAAAAAAAACTATGATGTCACATGAGGGGGAGCATGATACATGTACCTTTAAAAAACACTCTACAAAATATAGTCCCTTCCAAATATTGTAATTGCAAAAATGTTTGGGGGGGTGGGTGGGGGTGGGCTTGAAATCACACGGCAGGGAGCACAGAATTTATCGATATAAAATGTTTGATAAATACGAAAGAATTTATTAAAACTGCACAAGTCATTGCAGTCAAACTTCAGGAGAACACGTGTTGAAAACAAGAGGAAATATTTGGGCTTCCACACTTTTCACATTTTCTAGCTGCATCACGTCCTTGTGGTTGGCTGTTAGCTATATTCGACTGTGTGATTGCTTGCTGAGGAAAATGGGTGATAAGAATGTTGAATGCTGAGCCAGCTGTTGTCGCAACACACTGCTAACATCTTGGGATTGTCAACCCATTCCTGACACACACAGATTTAGTATATTGAACAGTATTGTTGTGTTCATAAATTTACAAAGAATTTCACTTCATTTGACGTCAACGGATCATTCAGAGAGCATTTATATGTCACCTAGGAGTCCAGACATTCAAAGACAGCAGAGTGGGAGTCATGACTTTCAAAGAGAGAGTGTGAAAAGATGCTGGTGATCTGTCAGTGTCAACCTTGCTAAAACTACACCCAAATCAAAATGCCATTATCAGGTCTAATCCATAAATCACAATGGTAAAGGGAAATGAAGTCCAAGAAGAGCAAACTCTAAACTCAGTAATAAAATAAACCCCCGTGTAATACAGCCGAGCACTGCTTAGTATTAAATTCAAATTAAAGGTAAAAACATATTTTTTAACAATATATGTCGCCAAATATGTCGCAGGGTTTGTGAAATGTGAATATTCACACACAGACGGCCGGCACTAAAAAACCAAATCAAACTAGATTGAAACGAAATGTGTTTTCATATAGCTGCAAATGACAAGCAATGGATTTCAATAGAAATTAAGTAGAATACATAGCATTACACTGAATATAAATATTAGGAAATGGCTGATGTATGTACCGTCCCTTCTCTCATTGCATGATCAGTCAATTTATTCGATAACGATGTTCTTTCAATTTAGTCAGACACATATTCTGCTTGCTCTCACTGTCAGCAGTGCTTTAATCAGCATACAAAATGTTTGTAATGTACTCACTTGGTTTTTTAAAAAACCCAACTCATAATTTACTGGTAATGAATATGGTATAAAAATGCTAATTTCTGCATAAAAGAATGCATGTATCTATTTTACAGTTTAAAAAAAAAGAAGAAAATCTAAATGAGTGTCATTTCTGTCTTCCATGAGGGCATGATAAATTGCAGGAAAGCGTTCCATGGACACAGAACTCTGCTGCTTCATCGTCAATTTCAGAATAATGAGGTGTTCTCACTTAATAGCAAGGACTACAATTAATGCTCCCTTCATGCAATTTCCGCTGTCAGTCTGATCATACTTAACGCCCTTCTACTCTTTTTTATACTGACTACTATCAATTTAGAGGAATAAAAGGAAATACATTTTGGTTTGGGGGACTATTCTGTTCAGCACCTTCTGTGACAGTCTTGATTTATCAAGAACTGAATACAGCTGATTCAAAGAATAAAATGGCTTCCTGTGATTAGACATGGAAGCACTTGACCTGTCTTATTGAAACAAATCGTGTCTTAATTTACATTTTGTCCATTTCTCTGGGAGAGTGGGTAGGAATTCAGTCACTTAATATGTCTCGACAGTACATGAATCACGGCCAGGAATGTAAATAAGGGTTTTTTATGTGGACTCCTTAAAGAGGTAGGGGGTTTGGGGGCCACCGTTAAGGCCCCAAATGGGATATGGTGAGACCCCGGCAAGGGGTTTAGGGGGAGCTGGTGGATTCTAGGCATCTTGAGTTTGTAACAGGAAGGGAGAAAATGCAAAGGACCAGACTGGGATTCGAACCTGGGCCCTCTGAACCTCTAGTCAGGTGCTCTACCAACTGAGCTATCTGGCCACCGGCGATCGAAACCGGCTGACCGCTACATTCCCCCCTCCTTAAATGTCTTCACACCCTGAAGATATCAACCCAGGATCTTTATCCCCTGGCAGGCATTTTCACCTGTCAGTTCCAGGGGCTGGTCTACGACACCAAATGTAACAGGAAGGAAGAAAATGCAACGGACCAGACCAGAATTCGAACCCGGGCCCCCTGAATCTCTAGTTAGGTGCTCTACCAACTGAGCTATCTGGCCACCAGCGATCAAACCCGGCTGACCGCTACAAGTTTAACACCTTCTGGAGGATGTGAAATTCATATTTTGTTCAGATAATTTTTGTTTATCATATTTTTAGAACAGTCTGACAAATAGAAGATAATTTGAAAGAACAAATACCTTTCTTTCCCTGAAACAAAATCAGTTTACTAATGACTTTATCCAAGTAAATAGAAAAACTCCTTTTTATCTATCTTTTAAAATAAATGTGGATGCAATGGGAGTGCAAGCCTAGACTTTAAATTAATACCCCCCACCCCCCTAAGAAGGGCATGATGTCCAGAATAATGAATCAAAACAGGTCTTGTACAGAAGAAAAAACACAGCAAAGAAGCTACTTTAATGACATATAGGTCAGAGTTATTCTTGATAATGGACAATTTGCATGACTTTTGGCTTTCTCCCAGGATAGTGTCCCAATACATGCCAAATATGCTGGACTACTTAATGGGGATAAAAGACCCTCTAATTTCTAGAATTGCTCATAAAGTTGTGCATGCATGAATACACAGATTTACAGTGAGTAAATGAAAATAGGTAAAATGTGTGTTTCTTTGGTTTAGTTGAACAGGTAATTATATCTCTTGAACTACAATATCCAATAATTATTTTCATCCATTGGCAATTCAATACATACAGCCAAATGACATTACATATTGTACAGCTGGATGGGAAAGAATAATCAGAGACCAGCAAAACTGATAACAACTCACAATTCCTATATAATCACACACCTGCTCTTAGGAATACAGAGAAAATTGCAGGGACATCAAAGGTTCAAGGTCAGAGCTTAATGAAATGGTCAGGCACCTGCAGGATTCTCCAGTCAGCTTCTAGTAGAGTCATTCCCTATTTATCGTTTCAATACAGAGAGAATTCACAGCAGGTGAACTTGTCAAAAAATCAGACCTAAACACCAACCCCCTCAATCAGACCCCTTCAACCGGACTCCCTTATTCTGACCCCCTCATCCAAACTCCTTCATTCGGACCCCCTCAATTGCATGTAGACGACCATATACAACTTCCAGTGCCAGTCCATGTAACATACACTCTTCCCTAGACAACAGCATCAGTCATGCTCTGATCAGTCAGCCATATCTAATGGACCCCCTGTCTATTCAAAAACAATTAAGTCTCCTAATGCTGAACAAACATTAGACCGTTTCCATTGACCCGCTACAGCCATCTTCTCCAGCTTCCTTACATGTTAAAACTAAATCTGCATAAGCTAATTACGAACAGAACTGAAAACTGATTACTTAGAAATGACAGTATCTGTTGACAATGCATTAATAGGACCAATATGCTGAAATGACTCTTTTTAAAAGCAACTTTAAAAGGTCATTTGTTTGCTGCAAAACATCCAAAACCAAGCAGATCGAATTCAAAGAATATTCAGAGTTAAATAATATTTGATATTGGAATTCACGATGCTATTTTAATACAACATTGGGAAAATGGAAGAACCTGCTGGAAAACTATTGTTTTAAGCTATTTTTG
Source organism: Ostrea edulis (assembly GCF_947568905.1). Lineage (NCBI taxonomy): Eukaryota > Metazoa > Mollusca > Bivalvia > Ostreida > Ostreidae > Ostrea > Ostrea edulis. The sequence continues at coordinate 70,413,297 of NC_079172.1, read as the reverse complement.
GATTTATGTCTTAGAGGAAACCAATAGAAACCTATTTCATTGGTTTTCTCATTATTTTCATTCGTCCACAGTAAAAATCACAAACTAACCTGCATCTAGAAGATTTGGTGGCGTGCTGTGTAGGCATATCCTAGTGAAGGGAATTAATACAGCTTTCTTATTCAAGTCTCTTGTAATTAAAATCAAGACTTCTGTTAATTACAGTCTACAGAATGACAAATTACAAGGTGGGAAAAAACGGAAAATAATTGCTCTGATGCTGTAAACAATGACAAATTCAAATAAAAATCCTTCTAATTTCTTCCGATTGATTTTTTTGGCAATCAAGTTCTCGATATTCCTCTTCTCAGTCAGATACCTTGCTAAAGGTGGCGATCATGATTATAAATTTCAAACAGAAAAAAACCCAATCAACACAGTCTGAAGTTCAGTTCATATTCATCTTCGGAGAAAGCTAATATTCAAGTCTATCACTTTCCTGCCAGAAATTTGATCAGTTCACGCCAGAGAGTCTTTTTTTTTTTCTTCGTTTTAGGATCGCTGTCTTTTTTTGGTCCAGAGCTGCACACAATTCCTACGTTTTGTAGATCATCCGACAACAGAACAATCACCGTGTTTTACGCACCTTTACTGAGCGTCACCCAAGAAATGAATAACCCCCAGCAGGCTGTGGATTCTTATGGAATATGTGTTTTAGATTTCCATGGTGATAACTGTCTGCGTTAATTATACACGATATCTCCTATAATGGATGAAGGTGATCTATACTGGGAAGACTTGATCCGATTGTCTTTGACAATGTTAGCATTTAATTATATAAATCATATAATGAAGAATGCAGGAAACATGCCAATCTTACCTAATTTTGTGGTATCTCGTTATCGTTTGTCTTAATAAAGAAAAACTCACTTCAATATATGAAAGTTTTAACACCTGAATTTAAAAGGACTTCATTGTCTATATATATATCAGTCTCTCCATTTTTTGTGGTGTTAAATAAATGTTGCTATACCCCTCTGAAAATAAATCCCACTTTTTTGCTTAATTGAAGGATATCCCTGGAAGTCCTGGGACTTCCTTGTGAAGTCCCACTTCTCCCATGTCCTAATGCAGTGGGATAATACAGGACTTCATGTTTCTGCATTTGTCCTGGAATATCCCACTTACATCAAGAGTGACTTTGCAAGAATTTCTAGGACATATTTATTACCTAAATGTCTTACAAAGTCCCACTCTCATAGCAGCAGGTTTTTCTAGGACATTCTTGTGTTTTTCAGGACTTTATTATAAAATGAAGACGAAAACATCGTCCCAGAAATTCCCTAAAAATCTCATACTTGATACATTCAAGATAATGCAAGACTTTACATTGCTTTCCAGGACTTCGTATTAAAAGTATGCAAAGAGAGAAGTCTTGCAATTACCCTCAAAATCTTACAACCAGTGAAGTCAGATTATAAAGGACTTTAATGAGGGTTACAGGACTTTTAGATATTAATTGTTACAAAATTAAATCCTTGTCATATCAAAGAAAAGATTTTACATTTTCTGGATTACCTTGACATGTCATTGCTACATAGTTCAGGCTAAAAAAAAACCTATTAGAACAGTGAATGATTCGTGGATAAGAACATTTATGTATACAACAATCATGTCATAATAAGTTGTAATAGAAAAGACTATATTTCATCAAAAGTAGACTTGAAAAATGTTGGCTATGAGAACACTTCTTATAAATTTATAATGACAACAATCTGAACTTGAATAAAAATCACTTTACTGTCAAATGCGCTATTGAAATCCTCAATGTCACTTGAAAGACTACCATAATTTGAGTTTTGAGATGCTTCATCACAGGAGTTCAATCGGGTTTGTCATGTTTTTTTTTAGGTTAGAATATTGTCCAGTGTATTATTAAGATCATTTTGATAACAGATTTCCAGTTCCTGGGCTACCTTCTTCAAAATAAAGAAGATCCCTTTTTGTGAAAGAATGTTCAAAAATTCATCAGATTCTGTGGTAGGCTTTTCCATTTCCAGAGATGACACAGCGGCATTAATGTTCGAAACTGAACTTAAGAAAATGTCTGTATCAAAAGGATTGCAATTCAAGCTCAAGTGATGATAAGTTAAAAGGATTTTCCAATGTCACAGTCGTATCACTTGAAGTACCAATGGCATATCAACTTTTGGATGTCACCACTGAAGACTGCAGTTGATGTTTTAATATTTAGTACATTTAGGAATTCGCATGTTTACATCTTTCTTGCACAGCATGTACCTTTTGGGTTCTCAATCTCCTGCAATAATAATTAATTACAAATTATTAATGAAGAAACTTAATTTTCAAGACACTGATTAAAAATTTTATATTTAGAAAATTTTCTTTGACACATCAATGTTTTGAGGTGCAATTAGCAATAAATTATCACTGATGGATACAATCAGCTTGCCATGCTAAATTTTGTAACCGTACTGTCCGTAGTTATTTTACGAAGCAGTAATAATTACAGAACAAGGTCAACTGATCGAAACAGAATCATAATGATGGATATCCATGATACAATGTTCTGGTGATTATACCCTTTCCATCTAGATCGAACCAGTCAATGGTTTACGTTAAAAAAAGAGTAGTTTGTTTTGATATGTTAAGCTGTAAATAGAATGATTGTATCGAGGAATTTCGAGTGGTCCAGCGATCAAGCGTGTATTTTTCCAATGCATGTAATCATTTACAAACGTAAACAAAATAAGCATATGGTACTTACAGAGTGTCATCCGTTACCCCGTAGTCCTTTTTCATTCCGATGTTATTGATTTCCATTCACAAATCTTTAAATCATAAATGACTTCTTTGAAAGTTGTAACTTCCGGTGATGTCGTTTCGGTCAACTTGTACAATGTACGAAGCTTGTCGTGTTTTTTTCTTCTCCCCGTTCTAATTCGATATAAGATATATCATGTATAAAATATATCATATGTATATATATGAAGTCTTATACACTGGGTTTCCACTGGTTGATTGTATAACTTTTTACTGATCGTCTTTTGGTTACGTGTTGACCTGGGGACGAGTCAGTCAGTGTACGACCTGACGTTCACGCAAGTGATCAAAGCGCTTTTTTTTCAATGTTCCTTTCTGGGCGCGAAGTCAGGGAAATATTCGCAAGGATGGAGAACATTCAACAGAATCAGTATGCAATCAAGCATGGAATGGATTCCAGATAGGAATATAGGATTCACCTTACACTCAGAAACTGGGGGATAGGCCTAGTTGTTCAAAATACACGGCGTTGCTGGTTAGTATTTTTACTTTTGGTTTGTAATAATTCGTCTTTTTTGGTAGTCTAGTGGAATTGTCACACCTTAACAAATTATCATCCTGTTTCCAATATTTTTATCTAGTACATGTTCTCTTTCATTGTAGCATGGACTTGAAGAGATAGTTATGAATTTAGAATATCATCAAGTGACTTTTAATAAGGCACTGTTTTCAGTGGATGAACCGACATCATGCAGTGTGACAGGAAAACGCCCGTGAGACCAAAGATGGCTTAGATAAAAGGGAAGACGATGCAGAAGGTGCATATATACAAGTTCAAGACATAGATATTTTAAATTTTGCATGATGTTCATTTACAAAACCTGTTATGCAACCTCTCAAATAATTCATTATGCTATCTTTTAAGCCTCTGTACCAAAGAAAAATCCAGAGATGGCCCTCAAAGAAGTTAGAAACAAGATGAGAGACCGTCTCAAGTTGTTTAGGTCTGGAGCCACCTTCCCCCACCCACGAGTCGAAGAAATAGATCTTTGAACCAGGTTACCCGTGACATCAAGATAAACAAAATTCAACTTCAGGGACAATTTGATAATACCTATTTTAAAATTTTTTTTTAGCTCACCTGGGCCAAAGGTTCAAGTGAGCTTTTCTGATCAAAATTTGTTCGTTGTCTGTCGTCGGCGAAAACTTTTCACATTTTCATCTTCTCCAAAACCACTGGGTCAATTTCAACCAAACTAAGTGACACAAAGCACCCTTGGGTGAAAGGCTTTCAAGTTTGTTCAAATGAAGGGCCATGCCCCTTCAAAGGGGAGATAATCACAAAAATACGGTGGGGTCATTCAAAAATCTTCTCAAGAACCACTGGGACAGAGAAGCTGAAATTTACATGAAAGCCTCCTGACATAGTACAGATTCAAGTTTGTTAAAACCAATGACCTGGGGGGGGGGGGGGGGGGTTGGATTGGGTCTCAATAGGGGATCAAAGTTTTATTTACAAATATACAGGGAAAATCTTTATGAAAATTGTCTTCTCAAGAAACACTTGGCCAGAAAAGCTGAGATTTACATGAAAGCTTTCCGACATAGTGTAGACTCAAGTTTGTATAATTCACAGGGTTGTCACTAATGCAAGAATAGGATCACAGAAATTTCATTGGGGTTTGTCTGATATGGCGAGTCCCGCAGACGTGTCTCGGACTCTGAGTAAAAATCATAATTTTACTTAGAAGCCCTGATTTGTGTATTAATTAAAACTCATAGGAAAAAATCTAGGTAAAACGTTACGCTCTAATGTGAACCGAGATGATACCACCGAGTTCACAGTGTCCCAATCCGACTTGTTTGTTTAGTGCAGTCAATTAGGTGCAAATTAGAATATAATATTGAAATTTAGATACAAAGTAAAAAACATTTTGCCACTCACAGGCAGTTATTTATATGTTTCTTTTTCTTTTTTTTTTACAAATCAGGATCTATATTTAATTATAAATGTTTGTCTTCCGGTAGCCATTTTTATTGGAATTGAAAGTAGCGTAGTTTGTAAACTTTGGTAGATTTTACATCATTTTACAAACAAAATTAGTACGCATCTATTTTATCACAATAATTATTTAATTAAAATTTTGTTTAATACTGAATAGGGTTGTAACGATGATAGAGGATTCGGGGAAGTAATTCTGTTTGCAATGGGCAATTAGTTGTATGAGACCGAGTCGTGAATGATTACTTTTAATTTCATGTGTACAAAGTGATCACTGCACTGTTATGCCATGGGCTTGGCAAAAATTAACTGATTTTTGCCATTTGTTGAAGATGAAAGTGAACAGAGGTACGACATTAGCTTGTGTTCACTCGGTATAAATAAAGGTGTAGGAAAAATCTAAATGACTCTTTAATTCAACTTTCATGGGACTTGTCAAATTTTCATGGGACTCAAGCTGCTTACAAACCATGATACCGGGACTCGTCTTCAATATTTTCTAGTGACAACCCTGAATCGTGGCCCCCAAGGGTAGGTTTTGGCCACATTAAAGGGACAAAAGTTTTACATACAAGTATATGGGAAATCTTTAAATATGGACCAAGATGACTAAGGTGAGCGATGTGGCCCATGGACCTCTTGTTTAATTATTTGTTTACGTAAGAAATAGTGTTTTTTAGCTCACCCCAGCCATAATTTAAATGAACTTTTCAAAGTACTTGCTTTGGAAGTTCATATAAGTATTGCTGAAATTTATGTATATGTATGTTAAATAAATTTTATTATCAGATGATCATTTTGATTCATAATTTCATTCTTAATTGCCACTTTTACAGAAAAGATATCACATATCCTGGATCTCGAGTTTTATTCCACAGTAGGGTAAGACCAAAACAGGTTAGTAGGATAAATTGGGACTTTCCAGGAGTCCTGCATCAACTCAAAAAGCAGGATTTTTAGGGAGATCCAATAAAATCCTGCAAAATCCCAGTCCTGTCTACTGGGACTTTCCAAGACATGTCCAGAATAATCCCACTTTCTCCCCTTTCAGATTGCAGGATTAAGTGAGACTTTGCAGGACTATAAAAGGCAAATTTAAGTGTTCAAATTATCCTTAAAAGTCCTGAAATGTCCCACTGCCAATACCGTCCCTCTAATTCCTTGTCAATCTCAGTTTCAAAAAAGCAGGACTTTTCAGGACAATCCTGATAAATCCTGGGATTTTGTCTCGGGACTTCCTGGGATATCCTGCTGTATTTTCAGAGGGGTAATTTTACATAACAACTCTAATATAATTAACCAAAAAGGTAATTATATATATATATTCATTTATAAATAATATAGATGTGAAAATTTGTGTGAATTTTCGAATTTGAATTCAATTTCTTAAGCATCTTGTAAAATAAACCATGATAATATTTCAAACCAATTTTGCAACCATTCTTTCAATTTGATTAAACAATTGAGACATTTCATAGCTGTCTGCAATCTCGTTTACAGATACGAATATATTTTTTAAAAAAAGTGCACTTCTTCATCACAAGTAAATAAAATCTGGAAAAATTCATGATGTATTTCATATCTTAAAATCACCAGACTATTTCTATACATGCAATATATCAGTTTAAATCACAACATTGCACAGTTTGTATTGTGGGAGATATATGGGAGTATGTTTCCAAGGGAGACATACTCTTCATCAAATTAGAGGGAGTACATTTCAAAAATTTAAATATTCTCAGTGGGAAAATTTTGTGTCCTAGCTTTTATGCAGTGCATGCTTGAGATTTTGATTTGTCCGTCCATGCAACTCTGGCCAAATTCCAAATGATGTAAATTCCCATTATAATGTCCAGCAACCCTGGATAAACCAGACTTCTGTGAAGATTAACATTTGTATACAGTCAATCATTAGCACTCCTATAGATTTAATACTCATTTCTGAATATTACTGCAGTTTAAATTCCTAACTTTCTCACAAACCTGAAAAGTTAAACAATAAAACCTTTCCTTTTATACTGTAGCAGACAGAAAGAGAGATGAGAGAAAGAGAGTGTGAGAGAAAGAGAGTGAGAGAAAGAGTGAGAGAGTCTGAGAGAAAGAGTGAGAGAGTCTGAGAGAAAGAGTGAGAGAGTCTGAGAGAAAGAGAGTATAAGAGAGTCTGAGAAAAAGAGTGAGAGAAAGAGAGAGAGAAAGAGTGAGAGAAAGAGTCTGAGAATCTGAGTTTGAGAGAGAAAGAAAGCAAAAGAGAGAAAAAGAAAGTGAGAAAAAGTGAGAGAAAGAGCAAGAGAAAAAGAGTGAGAGCAAAAGAAAAACAAAAAAAGAGATCAAGAAAAGAACCACTCAGGAACACATGACAAACACCTCATACAAAGATCCGAGTTCTTTCATGAGGGGAGCTTGTTGTAATTATCACCTCACACACTATGCCAGTGATTAGATAAGACTAGTTTGATTGAAATATATGTCAAGCAATCTTTTCACTTCTGATTGACTGAAATATCATTAAAAGTGACAAAAGAATTGATATATATAGCTATAAAATCATCTACTGGTTACAATTAAGGCTTACTGGATCCAGGCCTGAAAACATGCAACATGTCCCACTGCAGTAACAATGTTTGTATATATAGGGTGTGTAATTCAGCTGCACCAGTTCAATATGCCAAATGTTTTGTTATCATAACAGAGCAAAGGCAACAGATGAATCAAATCTGTGTTTAATAAACTAAGAATTTTCTGTTTTAAACTTCTCTTCCTGCTGTAACTTGCTAAATATAAAATACATGTTATACTGTCTTGAGATATAAGTGATATTTCGGCAACGGTGAGAAAACATACACAGCAAGGCTTCCTTCATATTTTAGACCTGAGCCTATAAACATCAATTATATTTCAAGACAGTAAATCATGTATTCTTTTTATCCTGCAAAACAATATCTACATGTACGTTAAAAATGATTTTACCTGTAGCCAAGATTTAAAACAATGCTATGGTAAATTTGTGTCGCCTCAACAGTTGCATCTCTGATGTCATAAATTATAAACTTTGAAGGAAAAAAATGAGTAATTCGTAGTCAAACAGCCTGCAGGAGACCTGATATTACGGTATAATGACAGAAAACAGCTGGGTTTATTGGATAGTTGCAGGAAACTAAAAAAAAGCTGGACAAAGCAGCAAGAACTGTCTGTCGGAATTATTAAGACTATCAGACAGATTCTGGTACATTCCTACATAATTATACTACCTGGTACATTCCTGCATTTTTCACTTAAATCACGTTCATGATTTCTCACAAAAACATTTGATTATACACTGCACACGTCAACAAGAATAAAAACCTGAAATCATTTGTAACACTTTGAAAATATGATAGACATTGATCCCCAAGAGATTAATCTCTGATGGTCTCTCAAAACGATCGTTGTAAACCACGGTAACAAAGTCACACCAGCCAATCCTTTTATGTACTGCACGACATGGTTTTAAAAATTTCCTCTACGTACGATAGAATGAGAGAAAATATTTTTTTAAAATCTCTTTTATTTCATTTTCAAAGACAATTAACACAGCTATTAAATGATTACCTGCAGTCAGGAGAGCTCCAATCATTTACAGTTTCACTCATCTATATACGGCAAAAATAAAATCCCAATACCATCACATACTATCTAGACAATCATCTAAAAACATTGTGTTGTGTTTGACCATCATCATTGCATTCTATCAGTCTGAACACAGCTAGTGCAGATCTATGTGTTTTTCTCCATCGTAATTGTTTCTCCGAGGACAAACTGTGAGATGCTATGGGTACACGCTGCAGAAGGTCATAATGCAATTCAAACTCTGCCAAAATGCAGGGAGATTCAGCTCTGCCAAGACAGTATCAAAAAACCCCAGCAAGAGAAAACGATGGCAGGATCAAACTTATATCCACACCAACCCATGACTTGATAGAAATGAAGATGGTTTAGTTAATATCTCCTCCTCATGGGGCACTGAGAATCAAATTAACACTGGGTAAAGTAACACGAACAAATTCCTCTCATACTTACACATGTTTACAATACTAACCACCTCCTTCATAGCCTGAAATATAATGTCCTCCTCGATGTGTGTGAGGGGGGGGAGGGGGGGGGGGGCACTAAGACCTGTCAACTTGCAGATGACAATTCATGATTACCTCAAAATTTTATGAAAGGTCTTAATATGATAGTGAGTGTAGTTATTTGATTATTAAGGTTAATTAAGTAATAGATTGATTGATAGATTGTATCTTGTTTAACATCCCTCTCGAGACTTTTACGTCATTAAGTATAATAGATATCAAATGTAAAAATGTTGTGGACACTATAACGCATGCGTATGTATGATTGATTGATAGACAGGACAGTGCCTACCAGTTTCTGGATCTTACATATGTAGGTCAAGGACACAGTCATCAAATGAAATGTACAATGTTGTGAACAATTTAAAAGATCCAGTATCGATCCTGTCACATCTAGTACTAGTGATAAGTTTCTGAAGGCAATTCAGAGGAATATCATGATTCTAATTTTCAGATTTCTGGAGGGGGGCCTCCGTGGCCGAGTGGTTAGAGCATTGCGCTCAAAATCACACGGCCTCTCACCTCTGTCGGCGCGGGTTCGAATCCTGCTCGCGGCGGTAAGTGAGAAAGTTTCCCAGTTTACTTTCGGAAGGTCGGTGGTCTCTTCCCAGGTGCATTGTATCTGGGTTCTCTCTTCCACCAACAAAAACTGGGCGCCACCATATAACTGAAAAATTGTTGAGTGTGGCGGAAAACATCAAAAATCAATCAATCAATCAGATTTCTGGGTCAAAATTTTGGAGACATAGGTACACAACATGTAACGAGAACCATTCCAGTTACCAGTATATATTTCAAGGTCACTATAGGCAATGTCATATACATTAGATATGTACAATGAATGTAAAAATGTTAAACATATTTAAAAAACACCATTTGTCAGAATAAGCAGCCTTATACTTGATAAAGAGACACTGCTAAAGCATGTAATTTTGGGCATTGGAAGCAACATGTACATAGAGATTTGATTTTGTAGTGGAAGCTTATCATTCTAAAGCGTAATTCAGTAATGCTCTTATGTTTGAAAAAGGTTCTTAATTAAGGCTGGAGTTTACAAGAGTCCATAATTGCAAAAACATCAGAATTAAGTTACATCAGTATAATGTAAAATTAGGTATCAAAATCTGGAATACTTCCCCCACCCCCATCCCCATGCTTTATTTGTCTATATTCGTCTATATTATCTAAAAATGTCATACTTATTTCTCCGTCACTTCACTTCGACACACATACACGCACCCACAGGGGCCAAGCCCGTTTTGGGCCTGAACTCTGTGATACAATAAAATGTAGATGATATCACATAGTTTGGGCCCAAAACAGGCTTATAGTCCCTGTGCATGTACCACTCCCTTTGAAACCAGATGTTCTTGTCTTCTTCAAGCCATTTGTAGACTGAGAAAAAATCAGATTCAAGTCCAGCCAGCGCCTTCTGACAATATCACTGGACCCGGAACCCAGACTCAAATTCTATGCACCCTTTATCACCGGCACCATTATCTAACTGACCATAAACCCCTTTTCAACCTTGTGGCATATTTTTAATTGATGGGCATATCCTTTCCATGCCAACAAGAATTAAATTCCCATGAACATTGATGATTTACAGATGTATGTGAAAGAGAAGATGCTTTATTGGTAAGTCAAAGGTCAAGGGTAATCAAAGATTACCTTACAATAAATTAATGTTTGAGAATGGTTTTCATTGAATGAGGCCATGCAATAATGCAGAGGGCAGGTATCATCAAACATTTTACATTCATTTTGTTTTTCTCTAAACATGTTCACTGAAACTGAATGTTCATATCTTGTAATTTAAAACTTTCAACTTTTGAAATATGTTACATAACTGCATATATATAAATACACTTGACCTTGAAAGAGTATATCAGACAGGTTTATATCAAAATGTAATAAAAATGATTTAAATGTAAGCATAAGAAATGTTATTCAGTTGATGAAAGTACACATGAGAATACATGGCATCTCCAGCCTCTAATCAAACCAGCATATCAAATGAAGAGGGAACACCCTCCATTCAATATGTAGATTCGAGGTACAACTCATATACTTGTGTTTTCAAAAACTGAAAGACATCTAATTCTTAATGTATAGCAACAGCCCACGAATGAAATATTGAACAGTCAACTTCTAGCGGGTTGTGTGTTAGTCATCGTGGAACTCGGAATCTATTCATTACATGTATATAGGCTTACTGCATCAAAACGTTCACCATCATGTTCAAAACCATTACATTACATCGGCAGAGTCTAAGAAGATTGTGTCTGCAGTAATACCTATTTAGCACTTTAATCATAGCTTTGCATGACTAAAGGATGAAGAGAAGATAAAGGTATCTCACGTGGTAGTGCATGCTTCACACAGAAACACCTTCATATTGACAATGAATGTCGACATTTTCATCCTCCATGGAACAGCGTATTTTCTATCGAATTAATCAAACATCCTTACGAAAAATATACGCTTAGTCTTCATTTTCTAATGCTTAAATCAGTCCATCTAGTAAACTTTATAATCAGTACAACAGAAAACTACTTATAAATCAGTCAATCTAGTAAACTTTATAATCAATACAACAGAAAAATACTTATAAAATGGTTTTATAAGACGAAAAGTTTTCTTAATGTTAGATAGAATGGTCCAAGGCATGTTAGTGCTGAGGAAGGTGTGTTAATATTTATATAACTGAGGAAGGTGTGTTAGTGCTGAGGAAGGTGTGTTAATATTTATATAACTGAGGAAGGTGTGCTAGTGCTGAGGAAGGTGTGTTAATATTTATATAACTGAGGAAGGTGTGCTAGTGCTGAGGAAGGTGTGTTAGAACAGAGGAAGGTCAGTGTTAGTGCTGAGGAAGGTGTGTTAGAACAGAGGAAGGTGTGTTAATATAACTGAGGAAGGTGTGCTAGTGCTGAGGAAGGTGTGTTATTACAGAGGAAGGTGTGTTAATATAACTGAGGAAGGTGTGTAAGTGCTGAGGAAGGTGTGTTAGAACAGAGGAAGGTCAGTGTTAGTGATGTGGAAGGTGTGTTAATATAACTGAGGAAGGTGTGTTAATATAACTGAGGAAGGTGTGCTAGTGCTGAGGAAGGTGTGTTATTACAGAGGAAGGTGTGTTAATATAACTGAGGAAGGTGTGTAAGTGCTGAGGAAGGTGTGTTAGAACAGAGGAAGGTCAGTGTTAGTGCTGTGGAAGGTGTGTTAATATAACTGAGGAAGGTGTGTTAATATAACTGAGGAAGGTGTGCTAGTGCTGAGGAAGGTGTGTTATTACAGAGGAAGGTGTGTTAATATAACTGAGGAAGGTGTGCTAGTGCTGAGGAAGGTGTGTTATTACAGAGGAAGGTGTGTTAGTATTGAGGAAGGTGTGTTAGTACTGAGGACACAAAACAAAACTGGAATAATATCATAATATGTTAGATATTATAGGACGATTCAAGGCGTGTCAGTGCCGAGGACCATACAAATCTGGAATAATGGAGAATTTGATTTTCATAACTTATTTAAAACATCCCACTCTTTTATCATAGTCAGCTGCTTCAAATACTCCCTCACCTCAGAAACTGTCCAAAAAATTAGGCTATAAAATGTGGGTTGTAATCTGTTTCTCATTTAAATCCTGGTAGTTTAATCAAAGAAGATAAAAGAATTCAAATTTAACACACAGAATAATGAATAAAAACATTAGAATGCAGTTTGTCCTTCAAATGATGTATTGCAATGTGCACTACCCTATGCTACCCTACACTACCCATCAGAGAGATCTCAACATATAACATAGTTCATCATTATTGATGCTCAGTCAGATTGATGGACCAGCTAGTAGTCATGGGGGATTTTGTCAAGTTAGTTGCTGGGGATACACTTACAGAACCTAAATCAAATGAAGATTCAGATTACTAGCACATTCTCAGATTACAATTCCTGATGAAATAACAGACTGTGAGAAATCCCAAGTGAGAGACATTTTGATTTGAAGTTCGTAATGGTCAGTCAACAGAATTTTCTTTCTATGAGGAGTTAGAAGGAGACAGCTTAGGAATAACTAGCAGACTGCCCAATGTCCAAAAAATCCTGAGATGTTGATCATACAGTGAGAGTATCTTTCTCTCCAAAGTTCTCTCTGTATCACTGTCACTGTCAGAATGTTCTGTTGTCACAGTTAGAGATTTAAGTTCTCTCTGTGTATCACTGTCACTGTCAGAATGTTCTGTTGTCACAGTTAGAGATTTAAGTTCTCTCTGTGTATCACTGTCACTGTCAGAATGTTCTGCTGTCACAGTTAGAGATTGAAGTTCTCTCTGTGTATCACTGTCACTGTCAGAATGTTCTGTTGTCACAGTTAGAGATTTAAGTTCTCTGTGTATCACTGTCACTGTCAGAATGTTCAGTTGTTACAGTAGAGATTTAAGTTCTCTCTGTATCACTGTCACTGTCAGAATGTTCTGTTGTCACAGTTAAAGATTTAAGTTCTCTGTGTATCACTGTCACTTTCAGAATGTTCTGTTGTCACAGTTAAAGATTTAAGTTCTCTCTGTATCACTGTCACTGTCAGAATGTTCAGTTGTTACAGTAGAGATTTAAGTTCTCTCTGTGTATCACTGTCACTGTCAGAATGTTCTGTTGTCACAGTTAGAGATTTAAGTTCTCTCTGTGTATCACTGTCACTGTCAGAATGTTCTGTTGTCACAGTTAGAGATTTAAGTTCTCTCTGTGTATCACTGTCACTGTCAGAATGTTCTGTTGTCACAGTTAGAGATTGAAGTTCTCTCTGTGTATCACTGTCACTGTCAGAATGTTCTGTTGTCACAGTTAGAGATTTAAGTTCTCTCTGTATCACTGTCACTGTCAGAATGTTCTATTGTTACAGTTAGAGATTAAAGTTCTCTCTGTGTATCACTGTCACTGTCAGAATGTTCTGTTGTTACAGTTGGAGATTTAAGTTCTCTCTGTGTATCACTGTCACTGTCAGAATGTTCTGTTGTTAGAGTTAGAGATTTAAGTTCTCTCTGTATCACTGTCACTGTCAGAATGTTCTGTTGTCACAGTTAGAGATTTAAGTTCTCTCTGTATCACTGTCACTGTCAGAATGTTCAGTTGTTACAGTAGAGATTTAAGTTCTCTCTGTGTATCACTGTCACTGTCAGAATGTTCTGTTGTCACAGTTAGAGATTTAAGTTCTCTATGTGTATCACTGTCACTGTCAGAATGTTCTGTTGTTACAGTTGGAGATTTAAGTTCTCTCTGTGTATCACTGTCAGAATGTTCTGTTGTTAGAGTTAGAGATTTAAGTTCTCTCTGTATCACTGTCACTGTCAAAATGTTCTGTTGTCACAGTTAGAGATTTAGGTTCTCTCTGTATCACTGTCACTGTCAGAATGTTCTGCTGTTACAGTAGAGATTTAAGTTCTCTCTGTGTATCACTGTCACTGTCAGAATGTTCTGTTGTCACAGTTAGAGATTGAAGTTCTCTCTGTGTATCACTGTCACTGTCAGAATGTTCTGTTGTCACAGTTAGAGATTTAAGTTCTCTCTGTATCACTGTCACTGTCAGAATGTTCTATTGTCACAGTTAGAGATTTAGGTTCTCTCTGTATCACTGTCACTGTCAGAATGTTCAGTTGTCACAGTTAGAGATTTAAGTTCTCTCTGTGTATCACTGTCACTGTCAGAATGTTCTGTTGTCACAGTTAGAGATTTAAGTTCTCTCTGTATCACTGTCACTGTCAGAATGTTCTGTTGTCACAGTTAGAGATTTAAGTTCTCTCTGTGTGTCACTGTCAGAATGTTCTGAAAAGGATTCACATGTTACAGTTAGAGATTTGATAAACAAACAAGTCTATGTTTAAAAATAACATGAGGGTTACTATGAACCCTACGTGATGTTACACACCAGCATAGTTCTAAGTGTTTCATGAAATGTATGCAAATGTGAAGGATTGTTTTTTCATGTATTTTTCGAAAGTGAAATTAATTTCCTATATATTTACATTCTGCTTACAGACTGTGAGAATTCACAGATCAAAAAATAGATGTACTATATCTATCAGGATTCAAACCATCATTCAGTTCACAACTGCATCACATTCATCAGGAAATGGCTATCATTACGATTGGTGAAGCTATCGAAGGCTGCAGCAGTTGAAAACCATTGGAAAATCAAATAACAAAACATGATATCACAGAAATGTTCTAACTGTGAACGTCTCTAAATATTTGCTTTGATTTGAGCTCCTTTAAAACAGTTAAACTTTACTCATTGCTAATTAAATTTCCATATTATGGCAATAAATGTTTTTCACGAGGTGGAAGGATAGGAGCTTAAGTTAGGTGTGTTAATTGTTTGCTAAATACAAATTTCACAGAATATTCCAGTTTGCTTCATCATCTGACCTGTTTCATGTCAACAAACACTACAGGAATAAAGACAAAAAGTCTCTGTATTTCTCTGATACACTTGGGATGAATATCACGTTGTCCTACATTTGTCAGCCTGCAGTATACAAACTCTTATCCACAATACTCAGCATGAGCTTTTTTAAGATAAACAGCTAGAGGTATATATATATATCAATAATAAAAATCACACATCTTTATTAAAAAGAATAATAAAAATACATAAAAACTTGTTAAAATGAATAATCTTTTATATGAAAGGTTATAATAAAAACTTCTACTTTTTTAAATGTAAAAATTAAATGTGACTATCACGGAAATCATTGAATAATAGATATACAGTAGAAAAAATGTCAGCGTTGGAGTTACTGCCCTTGACAACATTTTTTTCATTATGAATAACTGATTATCTATGGAATATATATAATTATTTACAGTATCAATATTTGACCAATATTTTTATCCAGGAATAAAATTCCTCCAAGAGATATATTTCTATCATGCACAAGTTTAATGAAATAAAATTCCTGCAAAAGCCTCTGACATCACATGAGGGCTGAGCATCTTAAAAGGAAGTCAGCCATTATTTTGATGTAGTATATACCTCCTTTAAAGGTTCAGTGGCAACACTTTTATTCAGTTAACATGTATATATATATATATATGTATTTCTTGCTTTCATTTGCATTACAATTTACTTTCATCTTATTTCATTTAACATAGTTCCACACTCCTGTGACGTCATAGGATTTTGCAAAGTCAATGATTTAATGACAGGAACATAAATTTTGTTGGAATCTTTTTCAATAGTTATTGTAAAAAATCTTGTTAGCCATAAAATATTTCAAAATTCTTCGTTATATTTGAATAGTCAATGATATGTTTCAAAATATTGAATCCAAGGACAATAACTCTGTTTTCATTCAATTATTTATCAAGTCCATAATGCGATAGATTTCCTTTATTTTTGACAAACATTTTACCACAGTGATAAGGAATCATTATCTGTGTCTTTTCATGAAATTACATAACATTTTAATCCCGAGTGATTTTAAATAGCTCAGCTGTATGGTGCCAGACTTCAGTTTTTGATGGGGGTATACATAATCTGGAAGCTATAGATTTGAAATTATTAAGGAAAGGTATGGATTTTTTCCCATGAATAACTATAACAGATGCAACTCTACTAATATAAACAGAAATAAAGTGCACCGCCACGGCACATGATACGCCCGTCACATATTGTTAACAGTATAGATTGTACCCATTAAAACATTTTTTTTTATATCACCTTAATTAAATGTCACAGTGACCTTAAAGTAGGATGCGACACACCTTCTACCTAAGACGCATTAGTTGACCAATTTTGGTGATTCTAGGTCTAATAGTTTTCAAGTTATGAGCCAGACAAGTTTTTGCCATATATGGCCATATCTTCTTAATGAAAAGTCACAGTGACCTGGTTTTAATGTGAAACACACCTTCTACCCAAGATGTATCTACAGACAAAGTTTGATGATTCTAGGCCTTGTAGTATTAAGTTACGGGTCGGACACGAAAAAGCTAACAGACGGACGGACAGACAGACAGACGGACAGACGGACGGACATGAACGCCATACCATAATACGTCCCGTCTTAAGACGGGCGTATAAAAATGATATGTAAACCATGCTATAAGGAAAATGCGTCCACATTTGTTTGTTTTTTAACATTTTGGGGAATAACGCTAATTCAATAATTTTGCACATATTATTCTAAAACTTCATGAACATATTGAAAATGACATGTGTTTTAGCTATTGACATGTTTCCCGATAAATAAATGCAATTCAAAAAATATTTTGTTGTTTTTATATTAAAATAACAACAAATAACTGTTTCCAATGAATTTCATAAAAATATACATCGGGGTATATGACTTTAGTGGTGTATGTAATGAAAATTAATATGGAAACCCTTAACTGTTTTGCCTTTTTTCATTACTCTGAATGTTAATTTATTGATTCCAAACAAAAAAATGCTACCTAAACCCCCAGGACTAAGGACCCACCTTAATGTATATTTTATATATTTTTAACTGAGACTGACTTGTAGGAGTATATTGCCTTCTTATATTGACAGGATCATACCCAAAGTTTGCTTACAGTATTATATTTTGTCTACTCCAAAAATTCCCCATCACATGATGTGGTATGACAAGTCCATTTTGATAAATACAGAAAAAAAAATTATTTTAGCACAT
Organism: Ostrea edulis; assembly: GCF_947568905.1. NCBI lineage: Eukaryota > Metazoa > Mollusca > Bivalvia > Ostreida > Ostreidae > Ostrea > Ostrea edulis. Next base: position 70,395,766 of record NC_079172.1, on the reverse strand, counting down.
ACTGTATTGTTATTCATAAAATGATGAACCTCTGAGTGTGTGCCATCTCTGTCACATTCAGTCTCTATAAAATACCTACACTTCCAATGTTCTTTACAATCGTAAAACTAATATATTTACCGGCACGTTGTTTCACAGTAATTACAGACACACTAATGCTTAAAGCACTGTGGCTAAATACTGGGAGTAAAGCGCATGTTAATGAAGATAAATCGATTAAAACTATGATGGATATGAACAGAAAGATGAACAGAGTGATATCAACAACAACCCCCACCCCCACCCCGGACTTAACTTTGGTCTTTGGTGAGGGGTATAACTAACCTCAACTAGTAATGGCTTCAAACAAATAAAACTGTGCAACACATATTTACACTATGGAGGCCCGATCTATCACTTACCGTTGAAAACTAAGGTCAAATGCGTGAAATGATGCATTAGATTTCCCTCTCGCATGAGATCCAATGTTGGAATCATGGGGTTTCCGTATTTCTGGTACAAAATTTTTATTAAACAGTAGCATATGCATTGTGAAACTCCATAAAAGTTATCCTTCTTAACAGAATATGACATGAAGCCCATTATTCTGTTTTGTGAGTTCTCAAAGTGATAATAGCACTCATTAGCAGGCAGTATTTGAGTCTGCGTGTTCTATTGTATATAGCAAAACAAGTTTTGATTTAAATAAAAAATCAATAAGTATGAAGTTTTCTGAAGCAACGTGACCAACTTTTTCTATTTACTAAAAAAAAAAACCCAACACAATGTCATGTAAATAAGTCACTGACCATAGGTGAATATAGATTTATCCAGGGTCACCAGGGTTTGAACAAGCATAATTATATATAATAGGCATGTATATGTTAAGAAAATAATGCCTTGTTTGAGAGAATATTTTCAATTATCCATAATTTCAATTAAAACACCAAAGCAGATCCTTATTCTGGTCCCTACACCCTTATTCTGGCCCCTACAGTTCATATCTACAGTGCTTGATTGACTGACTAATTTCGTATTGTTTAACGTCCCTCTTGAAACATTTCCCCTCACATGGAGATTTCACCATTGCCAGTAATAGGATGCAAAATTTAGGCCTATGCTCAGTGTTTACGGGCTTTGAGCAGGGAGGGATCTTTATCGTGCCACACCTGGTGTGACACGGGGCCTCGTTTTTCGCAGCCTCATCGGAAGGACCACCCCATTTAGTCGCCTCTTCTGACAAGCAAGGGTTGTACTGTATGCATGAGGACCTATTCTAACCCGGGTCCCCACGGGATTTAACAGCGCTTGAGGATGTCAGATCTTTTATCATATCTTATCAACTTGCAATGAAAACCTTATATTGATAGAATTCATTGTCACAGGTTCCATTTAATTATAACACAATAATTCCAATATCATATATTACAATTGTTTTGATTGGACAAAAATAAAGCTGAACAAGAGTTTACACATCAATAAATCCGAAAACGCGATGTATTCATACACGCCTGAAAACAAATAACATAGTGCAGGGAAACTATTCAAATTTTTGCAATTGTTAATAAAGTGAACGAATTAGAATTATAAGAATCAAACATTCTTTTTGAAGAATTTATCGATGTGTAAACTCCGGACATTTTACTCACAAACTTAACATAAAAGTGCTTCGCACTTTTATTCAGTTTGTGAGTAAAATGTCCAGAGTTTACACATCGATAAATTCTTCAAAAAGAATGTTTAATCCTATAATATTTACATTTTCAACAGATTCTTCTACATAACACTATTACAAGCAAAACATATTTATCACTGCATAAATCAACAGAGGTGACGGCTGTGCGTATGAACGGGCTTTAAGGAATTTGATCACGTGACCAACCCGTATTTATATCCCGATAAATATTTTAAAATGATGCCTTATTTCTTGATAAATAGACTTAACTACCTACACGTATAATAGTGTGACGTCCTTCACTCTGGATTTATGTGAACTGTGCATGTGCAAATTATAGCTTCAGAGTGGCAAAAATTAAGCTTGCCAGTTAAAGGCAACTGGAATGTGCAGTTAAAGAAAGCCTGCCAGTTAATTAAGACAACTAAAATATGCAGTTAGAGAAAGTTTGCCAGTTACCGACAACTAAAATATGCAGTTAGAGAAAATTTGCCAGTTACCGACAACTAAAATATGCAGTTAGAGAAAGTTTGCCAGTTACCGACAACTAAAATATGCAGTTAGAGAAAGTTTGCCTGAGTTACCGACAACTAAAATATGCAGTTAGAGAAAGTTTGCCTGAGTTACCGACAACTAAAATATGCAGTTAGAGAAAGTTTGCCTGAGTTACCGACAACTAAAATATGCAGTAAGAGAAAGTTTGCCAGTTACCGACAACTAAAATATGCAGTTAAAGCTTATAATCAGCTACCAACAACTAAAATGTGGAAATTAAAGTTTGTCCGCTACTAAAATATGATGATGACAGTTTAGATAATAGCCCAAATTCAACATCCTGAGGCAGATGTATGACATGAATTCATCCCCCCCCCCCCCCCCCCCCCCCCCCCCCCCCCAACGGCGGAGAGGACTACATCTTCAGTTGGATTTGTGTTAATAATGAAATTACAAGAGTTTCATCATTAATTGTTTGAAGCTAATAAGGCTTTGTAAATCACTGACTAACAACATACTTTCTATCAGAATGATCTTTTGAGTCAGTCTGTACATTTGTACATTGTCTTTCTTCATGACATAGTGTCAAAAGTTTAAAATCTCTGAAGCGTTTACATTAAGTCCTGACTTCATAGCGTGAATGATACTTAAAATTGAAATGATGCCCGTATTCACCATCGTATACACAGATGCGTGTCACAAACTGCCCTAAAGTGACTGAAACTTGATGGTTTGTACATGATTAAGTGTCATGCTCATTTCCAATATCTATTAAATCCAATCTACATTTCATCAAGTTTTTCATACACATAAAGATTTGTGATCAAAGGTCATTTCATATCTGGGGATTGCACATGCACACACTGAATTCTCCATACTCCAACCCTCCCTCGTCTTTCTGACTTTACTTCTATCCTCCAAGTTTCTCCAGACTCTAACCCTTCTCCCTTGAACCATCTCAGTTCCTCCTTACCCCCACCCCTCCAGTACCTTACTTCAGCCCTCCTAGTTCACAATTATTATCTCAATTCATCACATGAACGCAGTATACCTTACTTCAACCCTCCCAGTTCACAATTACTCAATTCATCACATGATCAATGCAATTTGTGAAAATCTGATAATTTCATATGCTTTAATAATGTACATAACTAGAACACTGACAAGTCAGAAAAGACCCCACAATCCATGTTCTAATACCAAAATTTCCTAAGTCCCATAACTCTGTAACAACAAAACTGATAAATCTGAAAATCGAAACACTTGGGCTTCCTTATCCTAATCCAAGCATTACCTGTAGATTGTATGAAAATCTTCTCATTGACAATTGTCAAGTTATCTTATTAAGTTATTGCATGCTATAGCAAGTGCTTAGATTTACCTTATTAATATTAAAAAAATTTAAGTCCCATAACTCTGTTGTGACAACTGGGCCAATAAATCTATAACTCAAAAGGGGTCTTCCAATAAATTATCCATGCATTTTATGTATAATGCTAATGGACAGGAACAGGCAGAGTTTACTAGACAGGAATCCAAGCATTACACGTTTAAATTCTACGAAAATCTTCTCAGGTAATCTTAAGTTATTGCTGGCAAAGAAAGTGCTATTATCTTATCAATATTTAAAAAAAAAAAAATTCAAAGCCCCAATAGTAACTCCATAACAAACATACAAAAAAAAGCCAGCAAATCTGAAAATTGAAAGGGGTCTTCCTCTAGTATTGATAAATTTTTTTATCACGTATACTTTATACCGCCCTAGAAATCAATTAAATCTGATTGTTAAATTTGGGGGGTTACAAATGTTCTGTACATAATAATTTATATTCCAGGCATGTCTTTGACATTGTAAACACAACATTACTTAGCAGATTGTGTTAAACAGAGCTGCAAACAAAACAACAGCCCCAACTGGCATGCCGTGGCTTTCAACATCTTACACAACCTTTTGATTCCACAAGAATTCCTAAACACCAGCTTCTCCAAGGAGATATTGTCTACCACTTAGAAATCACTTTATAGATTTTCTTCACTTCAGGATGATGCTTCCATCTCAAAGGAAAAGCCTATAATGGGTCCTTCTGTTATGACATTTGACATAATATTAAAACCTTACATTCTGGGCCAACAAGACTTTTCATATTATTTTCCTATCGACGTCTCTCAGAGGTCTTATCAATACCATGCTGGACCTTGTTGGAGTTCCCCCTCTTCAATAGTCCAACAGATTAATAATATGTCATTAAATGACTAAAGCCAGAAATCATGAAAAATGACCTTGTCTCCAAATTTTATCATTCATATAGGATAGAGATTAATAATACAATATTTTCTCGATGTCAAAATTTAAATTAACACAGCATACAAGAATTCTCATTGCAACAAATCTAGTAGTGGCACAATTATGGTTGTACTGGTTAATCTTGTTAAAATTTAACTGTAATAAAGTGTTTACCCTACCTCAGAGAAAAACATATTGATATGTCTGCAAGAAGATTTGCAATCACATACTAATTGTAATGGTTCTATTAGAGAAAATATCCCGCTTAACATGACTTAGAATATATATTAAGGGAAATCACAGAGTAGATACCTAGATGAATTACAGTGTTGTTATACAAGTTATAACATTGATTAATTGAATGCTGTTTCATGTAAATTCAGCAATATTTCAGGGATAAAATGTCCTTTACATTGTGTCATTTAATTGTTGCATCATAGGTCCTTATAATGTGTTACAGTTTGGTAGAGGTAGTGTATGTATTTAAGTGTTGCATCATAGGTCCTTATAATGTGTTACAGTTTGGTAGAGGTAGTGTATGTATTTAAGTGTTGCATCATAGGTCCTTATAATGTGTTACAGTTTGGTAGAGGAAGTGTATGTATTTAAGTGTTGCATCATAGGTCCTTATAATGTGTTACAGTTTGGTAGAGGTAGTGTATGTATTTAAGTGTTGCATCATAGGTCCTTATAATGTGTTACAGTTTGGTAGAGGTAGTGTATGTATTTAAGTGTTGCATCATAGGTCCTTATAATGTGTTACAGTTTGGTAGAGGTAGTGTATGTATTTAAGTGTTGCATCATAGGTCCTTATAATGTGTTACAGTTTGGTAGAGGTAGTGTATGTATTTAAGTGTTGCATCATAGGTCCTTATAATGTGTTACAGTTTGGTAGAGGTAGTGTATGTATTTAAGTGTTGCATCATAGGTCCTTATAATGTGTTACAGTTTGGTAGAGGTAGTGTATGTATTTAAGTGTTGCATCATAGGTCCTTATAATGTGTTACAGTTTGGTAGAGGTAGTGTATGTATTTAAGTGTTGCATCATAGGTCCTTATAATGTGTTACAGTTTGGTAGAGGTAGTGTATGTATTTAAGTGTTGCATCATAGGTCCTTATAATGTGTTACAGTTTGGTAGAGGTAGTGTATGTATTTAAGTGTTGCATCATAGGTCCTTATAATGTGTTACAGTTTGGTAGAGGTAGTGTACGTATTTAAGTGTTGCATCATAGGTCCTTATAATGTGTTACAGTTTGGTAGAGGTAGTGTACGTATTTAAGTGTTGCATCATAGGTCCTTATAATGTGTTACAGTTTGGTAGAGGTAGTGTACGTATTTAAGTGTTGCATCATAGGTCCTTATAATGTGTTACAGTTTGGTAGAGGTAGTGTACGTATTTAAGTGTTGCATCATAGGTCCTTATAATGTGTTACAGTTTGGTAGAGGTAGTGTACGTATTTAAGTGTTGCATCATAGGTCCTTATAATGTGTTACAGTTTGGTAGAGGTAGTGTACGTATTTAAGTGTTGCATCATAGGTCCTTATAATGTGTTACAGTTTGGTAGAGGTAGTGTACGTATTTAAGTGTTGCATCATAGGTCCTTATAATGTGTTACAGTTTGGTAGAGGTAGTGTACGTATTTAAGTGTTGCATCATAGGTCCTTATAATGTGTTACAGTTTGGTAGAGGTAGTGTACGTATTTAAGTGTTGCATCATAGGTCCTTATAATGTGTTACAGTTTGGTAGAGGTAGTGTACGTATTTAAGTGTTGCATCATAGGTCCTTATAATGTGTTACAGTTTGGTAGAGGTAGTGTACGTATTTAAGTGTTGCATCATAGGTCCTTATAATGTGTTACAGTTTGGTAGAGGTAGTGTACGTATTTAAGTGTTGCATCATAGGTCCTTATAATGTGTTACAGTTTGGTAGAGGTAGTGTACGTATTTAAGTGTTGCATCATAGGTCCTTATAATGTGTTACAGTTTGGTAGAGGTAGTGTACGTATTTAAGTGTTGCATCATAGGTCCTTATAATGTGTTACAGTTTGGTAGAGGTAGTGTACGTATTTAAGTGTTGCATCATAGGTCCTTATAATGTGTTACAGTTTGGTAGAGGTAGTGTACGTATTTAAGTGTTGCATCATAGGTCCTTATAATGTGTTACAGTTTGGTAGAGGTAGTGTACGTATTTAAGTGTTGCATCATAGGTCCTTATAATGTGTTACAGTTTGGTAGAGGTAGTGTACGTATTTAAGTGTTGCATCATAGGTCCTTATAATGTGTTACAGTTTGGTAGAGGTAGTGTACGTATTTAAGTGTTGCATCATAGGTCCTTATAATGTGTTACAGTTTGGTAGAGGTAGTGTACGTATTTAAGTGTTGCATCATAGGTCCTTATAATGTGTTACAGTTTGGTAGAGGTAGTGTACGTATTTAAGTGTTGCATCATAGGTCCTTATAATGTGTTACAGTTTGGTAGAGGTAGTGTACGTATTTAAGTGTTGCATCATAGGTCCTTATAATGTGTTACAGTTTGGTAGAGGTAGTGTACGTATTTAAGTGTTGCATCATAGGTCCTTATAATGTGTTACAGTTTGGTAGAGGTAGTGTATGTATTTAAGTGTTGCATCATAGGTCCTTATAATGTGTTACAGTTTGGTAGAGGTAGTGTATGTATTTAAGTGTTGCCCTGTCCCATATATACTCCCACTACCTAAAAAAATCCATGAAACTAAAAGGATGTGTTTAAACAGTGCACTGATATTCAGTACAGTTAGTACATGACTAAGTTCATGTGACTTACTGACAGTGTGTGTACATGTGACTTACTGACAGTGTGTGTACATGTGACTTACTGACAGTGTGTGTACATGTGACTTACTGACAGTGTGTGTACATGTGACTTACTGACAGAGTGTGTACATGTGACTTACTGACAGAGTGTGACTTACTGACAGAGTGTGTACATGTGACTTACTGACAGTGTGTGTACATGTGACTTACTGACAGAGTGTGTACATGTGACTTACTGACAGAGTGTGACTTACTGACAGTGTGTGTACATGTGACTTACTAACAGAGTGTGTACATGTGACTTACTGACAGTGTGTGTACATGTGACTTACTGACAGTGTGTGTACATGTGACTTACTGACAGAGTGTGTACATGTGACTTACTGACAGAGTGTGTACATGTGACTTACTGACAGTGTGTGTACATGTGACTTACTGACAGAGTGTGTACATGTGACTTACTGACAGAGTGTGACTTACTGACAGTGTGTGTACATGTGACTTACTAACAGAGTGTGTACATGTGACTTACTGACAGTGTGTGACTTACTGACAGTGCGTGTACATGTGACTTACTGACAGTGTGTGTACATGTGACTTACTAACAGAGTGTGTACATGTGACTTACTGACAGAGTGTGACTTACTGACAGTGTGTGTACATGTGACTTACTGACAGAGTGTGTAAATGTGACTTACTGACAGTGTGTGTACAAAAGACTTTACTGGCAGTGTGTGCACAAGATGTAACAGTCTTATAATGTACAACTACATGAGATTCTCTATCAATACAATCTTAAAGTATCCATGTAGGTTTAACAGTTATACAACATTTTCACACATCTCAAATTGTATAACTTTGTAACCTTCAGTATTATGATATATAATCCCATCTATAAACACCATCCAACATGAGGAGACAGAGAGACTACTAACAAACAACACACATTTCCTGACAGTTTTATTTCCTGCATTTCTGTTTACAATCGTTACATTCAGAATCCAACATAAAAATACTTTTGAACATGCTATAAAACTCAAAACCATAAACTTTAGATTCAGACTTTAAAATAATTTTATAGGTTTCAGAAGATGCAATCCATTATCATACTGCATGCAGTGGGTATTAGAAAAACAAATTTCTCTGCGAACTATTTAATGTGAACACATGAGAATCCCTGTATACTCTGAACGAGGAAGTAAGAGAGGCGTGGCATTACAGCATGCTTCTGTTTTCTCTAACCAGTTATGATTCATTATGTCACTAAAGTCTCATTATTTTCATCTCAACTCAGCGATTAATAGAAAAGGGATGAATATGAACAGTGTAGAGCATCATTTGTGTTCATTTTACATGTATTGAGTGAAAAATTCTTGAATGGGACGTAAAACAATATACAACCCACCATCTTTCTTTCATAGATAAACAATGATTGGGGTATATGAAAATTAATTTCCCTGTAATAGAAATGATGTCCATATTATTGTTCGGAGCTCCAACATTAGTTTCTAAGCTTTCATGGTTTTGCTTCATGGTAAGAAAATCTGAGCAGGACTGTTAAAAGAAGTGAATTGAGGTTGTGTTTCTAATTAGGAACAAAAGGTTAAAATAGATCTATCGATCAACATCATTTCACTCTCAATTTTCTAAAAAGAAAATACATTTAAGATGATTGATTGATTGTATTTATTGTTTAACAACCCTCCCGAGATTTTTTCACTCATGGAAACGTCACCATTGCCAGTGGAGGGCTGCAAAATTTAGGCCCATATTGCTTGGCGTTTACAGCCTTTGAGCAGGGTGGGATCTTTATTGTGCCACTTACACCTACTGTGACAGAAAGCCTCGGTTTCTTGTAGTCACATCTGAAGGAAAGCCCTATTTAATAGCAAGCAAGGGGTACAGAGGGCCTTAATCTTAACCCGATTCCCCCGGGGGTGAGGGGTACAGAGGACCTATTCTAACCCGGTTCCCCCAAGGTGAGGGGTACAGAGGACCTATTCTAACCCGGATCCCTGGGGGTGAGGGGTACAGAGGGCCTATTCTTAACCCGGATCCCCAGGGTGAGGGGTACAGAGGACTTATTCTAACCCGGATCCCCGGGGCTGAGGGGTACAGAATACCTATCCTAACCTGGATCCCCGGGGGTGAGGGGTACAGAGGACCTATTCTAACCTGGATCCCCGGGGTTGAGGGGTACAGAGGACCTATTCTAACCTGGATCCCCGGGGGTGAGGGGTACAGAGGACCTATTCTAACTTGGATTCCTTGGGGTGAGGGGTACAGAGGACCTATTCTAACCCGGATCCCTGGGGGTGAGGGATACAGAGGACCTATTCTAACTTGGGATTCCTTGGGGTGAGGGGTACAGAGGACCTATTCTAACCCAGATCCCTGGGGGTGAGGGGTACAGAGGACCTATTCTAACACAGGCAATTGCATCGCTTGGGGTCGAATTCACTATATAAAGAGTAAAGGTATAGAACTCTAAATATAGGGTACCCAACTTAGCCGATGTAAAAACAATAAATTAATTGATATAAAATTCTACTTTGTATTTTATTTTATTCATACATAATCAATCTACATTACTACCAAAGTTCATCCCGAAATTCCGTATACTTCCCAAGATATGCAGAAATGAACTCGGAAAAAATGCCTATTATTTTTTGGTTGACTTTTAGCTGGGCCCTAACACTATACAACTACTCAGAGTGTTTGAGCATTGCAACAAGCTATCAATGAGAATGTGCAGCATAAAATATAATTTCTAAAATGAATTTCTTACCCCAATTCATAAAATGAAGTCCGTAATAGCTCCAAGTGACTGAAAATTTTTAAACCGTCTGTATTTTCACAATCCCCACCATGAACGGTAGTTATGACTAATTACCCAAAAGAGATGGAAGGACCCATAACGATTTAGAGACTCAAATACTAATATTTATCAATATTGATTCATTATAGTACATAAATTATGCTAATAACAAGTCTTTATAAATATACAAATGTCTTATTATGTCTATTTTTATCTAAATCACATTATCACAGGTGTTTGACGATTGATAATAATGATGTCAATGTGGGTAGTTAGTGGCACCGATGAAAATGACTGTGTTAAATGAAAGTAGAAACGGTTTAAAATTTTCAGTCACTTGGAGCTATTACGGACTTCATTTTATGAATTGGGGTAAGAAATTCATTTTAGAAATTATATTTTATGCTGCACATTCTATTTGATAGCTTGTTGCAATGCTCAAACACTCTGTGTAGTCGTATAGTGTCAGGGCCCAGCTAAAAGTCAACCAAAAAATAATAGACATTTTTCCGAGTTCATTTCTGCATATCTTGGGAAGCATACGGAATTTCGGGATGAACTTTGGTAGTAATGTAGATTGATTATGTATGAATAAAATAAAATACAAAGTAGAATTTTATATCAATTAATTTATTGTTTTTACATCGGCTAAGTTGGGTATCCTATATTTAGAGTTCTATACCTTTACTCTTTATATAGTAAATTCGACCCCAAGCGATGCAATTACCAGTGTATTCTAACTTGGATTCCTTGGGGTGAGGGGTACAGAGGACCTATTCTAACCCGGATCCCTGGGGGTGAGAGGTACAGAGGACCTATTCTAACTTGGATTCCTTGGGGTGAGGGGTACAGAGGACCTATTCTAACCCGGATCCCCAGGGTGAGGGGTACAGAGGACCTATTCTAACCCGGATCCCTAGGGGTGAGGGGTACAGAGGACCTATTCTAACCCGGATCCCCGGGGGTGAGGGGTACAGAGGACCTATTCTAACCCGGATCCCCAGGGTGAGGGGTACAGAGGACCTATTCTAACCCGGATCCCCGGGGGTGAGGGGTACAGAGGACCTATTCTAACCCGGATCCCCAGGGTGAGGGGTACAGAGGACCTATTCTAACCCGGATCCCCGGGGGTGAGGGGTACAGAGGACCTATTCTAACTTGGATTCCTTGGGATGAGGGGTACAGAGGACCTATTCTAACCTGTATCCCCGGGGGTGAGGGGTACAGAGGACCTATTCTAACTTGGATTCCTTGGGGTGAGGGGTACAGAGGACCTATTCTAACTTGGATTCCTTGGGATGAGGGGTACAGAGGACCTATTCTAACCTGTATCCCCGGGGGTGAGGGGTACAGAGGACCTATTCTAACTTGGATTCCTTGGGGTGAGGGGTACAGAGGACCTATTCTAACTTGGATTCCTTGGGGTGAGGGATACAGAGGACCTATTCTAACCTGTCTCCCCGGGGGTGAGGGGTACAGAGGACCTATTCTAACCCGGATCCCCGGGGGTGAGGGGTACAGAGGACCTATTCTAACTTGGATTCCTTGGGATGAGGGGTACAGAGGACCTATTCTAACCTGTATCCCCGGGGGTGAGGGGTACAGAGGACCTATCTAACTTGGATTCCTTGGGGTGAGGGATACAGAGGACCTATTCTAACCTGTCTCCCCGGGGGTGAGGGGTACAAAGGACCTATTCTAACCCAGATCCCCGGGGGTGAGGGGTGCAGAGGACCTATTCTAACCCGGATCCCAAAAGAGAGATGGGAGGACAATTAATTTACACACACACACAAACTATATACAACATTGGTCTGAATCTCCAGAGCACCATGAACACTTTAGCATCCTTTCTAAGGACAATCAAAATGAACTCTCTCTCTCTCTCTCTCTCTCTCTCTCTCTCTCTCTCTCTCTCAGTACATCACAATGTAATGATTAACACCACAAACTAGTACATTAAAAGAAAATTTCAAGCAATTCGAATTTATTCCTACATTACATATCAGACATTCAGACATGAAGCCTGTCAATGTTCCAAATAAAACAGAAAAACAATTTCTCTATATTATGCAATGGCGGGTTTAATAGTACATAGACGAAATTCAATTTTTACAAGATTACTTGATTATATAAACATGATTCCCATCCTTACTTCATCACGATTTCTATTTTCACACTTACTATTAAACATGTATCTAGAATTACGCTATCATTCTTCGTACTTTGTAACTAAACTTTTATCACCAACAGAAAAAATTGATTTAATCCCTACATGAACTCGATCAAAACAGTGAAAAAGATTGAAAAATTATGTCACCTCTATCATGACTCCCCAAAGTCTTCTGTATAAATTTTCACATTATCATTTTTAACAGTATTTGTAGATCAAATGACATTTCACATCCTTGCAATCACCACACTAATCTGCACCATGTTTTTACTGACAGAGATGTTGAGTCAATTAACTCTCACAAACCAGTCGAGGTAGCTCATTGGTAGAGATTTTTCCTTCGTAAGTGGGATGTCGTGAGTTTGACCCCGCTCGTGCGGTGGCCGCATCAAACCTAGGACGTTAAAATAAGTAGTGATTGCTCCTTCGCCAAATGATCAGTATTTAGAAATGAAAATCATGGGACTTTCAGATATAACCTTAAAATGGAGGTCCCGTGTCACAACAGGCATTCACACAATTAAGAACCCTCACTGCTACGGCCCTGAGCACTAAACATAGGTTTGAATTTATGGTACTTCACCTACAGCTGGTGACGTCTCAATAAGAGTGAAAAATTCTTGACAGGACGTAAAAAAAAAAAAAAAAACCAGATTATATTTCAATTTTTACACTTACATTTATAATACGACTCTTAAAGAGATTAATGAGATTATATTGATTGATTGCATCTTGTTAAACGTCCCTCTTGAGAATTTTTCACTCATACGGAGACGTCACTGTGAAGGGCTTCAAATTTAGGCCTATGATCGGCGCTTATGGCCATTGAGCAGTGAGGGTTCTTTAGCGTGCCACAAATACTGTGACACAGGATATTCATTTTTAAGATCATCTCCGAGGACCCGTGACATTCACACCTGATGCCGAGCGTTTGGCGATGGAACTGTCACTACCTGTTTTAATAACTATAAGGTACATCGCAGCCAGGATTCGAACCCCGACCTTCCGCTTCCGAACACTCTACCTCTAGACCACAACAGCAGTACACGCCGATCATAAGTATACGATAGTTACACGGCTAGATTATATAAAACAATTCTTACACAGATGATAAGTACGATTCTTACACAGATTATAATACGATTCTTACACAGATCATAATACGATTCTTACACGGATTGAGTTCAGATCTTAAAAGAGATTACAAGTAATGGTATTTTTACCCTGCTCCACGTACAATATGGCATAAATTTGGTTTTATTCCTAATCACCAAACGCTTACTTTTCCCCCAGAATTTGAACGTGTAATCTAATTGTTCAGGATCAGAATGTGCTAAAACTTACAAAACTATTCAAGATGTGGTACGGATCGATATTCTTCTCTTCAGAGTTCTAAGTAGACAGGCATTGCCTACATCCCCTTCTTTTCGCAAACCTTCATCTTTTGATTCTGGAAAACGTGTAAATGCCGGAACCGGTGACGGTTTACACTTTGATCAAAGTTTCAACTCAAATATGCCTGGATTTACTCAACAGAGAAGTTATTTCCACAACTTTAACACTAATGCATAGGATGTTCGCAAGGAACACTTACTCGTTATTCATCCATTTTCAAATGTTCCTTGTCCCGGGTTTGAATTATGTGTTAATTTATCTCTAGACTATTAGCAGTAGAAAAAAATTAAAATCTGAAGTCGAAAAATTGGGAAAAATTAGTAAACACACATTTTGCTTTTCGAAGAGCTTTTTGACAATTCACTTTTATTCAAATGTGTATTGCTAATGATATCGGCAAGAATAATATTCTAACTAAAACAAAAACCTTTTCAAGAACCAAAACGCACATTTCCCAATTCCAATGGTCTGGGCCCCATTCCCAAAAAGGTGTGAAAAATCCCTGCAAGTACAAGTCTTACAGAGTCTGAGGGCTCAGAATAAACTGATGGCCCGATGGTCTGGGGCCAATGAATTATGAATTGCTTTGTGAACAACAGCAATAATTTGTGTCCTTGGGGGCTAGTTGATTTGAATACTGATCAAAATTCCTCAACTATCGAGCTAATAAATTACACATGTGTGCATCCAGTTTTTATCAGATGCAAAATAATTTCTTGATTTCACTTTTGTTAAGTTGTACAATGAAGTAACACAATATATATATAAAAACACAATTTATGTTCCTTAAGATTAAGCAGCATATTTCTAAGAATGGATCGTTTCTAACTGCACAGGATGCTTTGTCTAATTGAAAAGCTCTCGTAATCTGGCTGTGACACTAGGTTTCCACAAATAACGAAAAAGAGGACGACATCAACTATTGTCAAAGTTTACATGAATAAAAACATCCCATTTTCTTAACTGTTTTCTAGTAATTAAACTATTAGTTGAACAATAAATGTGTTTGAAATTAACAATTATTCAATTATTACATAAATTGTAACTGGGAGCTCTAGATAAACAGACCAGATAAGGATTTGAACCGTGCCCCTTGAATCTCTACGCAGGCTATCTACGAACTGAAAGTGTTTTATTTATATTACTCATGAAATCATGGAACTTGGGCCAGTCGTTTTCATAAACATTGATCCGAAGGGACAGTAAAATTTCTCAACTAACCAGTGAAGATTTAATTTAAAAAATATTTCTAGACCTGTAAGTATACTCTTACAAAGATTACAAGGACTTATGATTCTTCTAGAGATTATCAGTCCAAATGTTATAGCACTAGATTACAAGTACAATTCTTACACACATTCCAACAATGACTCAGTCTCTTAGTAGAGAATCGAAGTATATTTCACACGCATTTCAATCGCACAAAAAATAAGAATGACGTAGGATTGGTCAAAAGTTTGTGAGGAGAGTAGCCAATCACAAACCAAAGCTGGGCAAACGGTGGAGTTTTGTGAATGTTCTTGAAAATAGTTTTGTTTTAATATTGTCTCTTACATATATTCTTCTGTTTCCTATTCAGGTCAAACACTTCCTACTGGGTCATGACTAGTAAAATACTTGAATATTAAGGAAGTGATGAATAAGTTTTATCATTTGTGACCTCAGTCACTCGGGAATATTTCATAAGAAGAAAAGTTTCATATGACACCTTTTATCCCCTGAATATTAGTACTGTACAACATAACTGCAGAACTGCAGCTCTCTATGGGGAACTAACTTTACCATAGTAGCTAGTCCAAAGGACTGGTAGATTCTGTAATTAACTAGTCCTGCTAGGTCAGTAGCTAGTCCAGCTGCTGGAGACTGTCAGCCCCAGCCCAGTCACAAAGCAACTATGGGATGGGAGCAGTGCAGGATGGGGGGGGGGGGGGGGGGGGGGGTAGGCTATAATGCGGAAAATGTTCAAAGTCTAACGCAAACTCCTGCATTTCTGTGGCAAATCATGACTTACTAATAAACTCATGCTTGAATTGCACATGTGTTACATCACTATATTTTTCAAAGGGAAGATTGACGCAGATGCGTTCAAGATAGACATTAGTCCATTCCATTAGGTATTTATTTTTTCAGTAGTCCATCGGACTACTCATGATATTCTGATAGTCCGGGGCAAACTTTACTACCCTCAGGCTACCGGACTAGCATTAGTGTCGAACCCTGAACAAGTGAACTAAATCTTCAGCTGCACGAGTTTTCAGTTCGAACATGTTAAATGGGGCTATTGTAAATGTTTGAAGGTATCTACGTCTTGACACAAGTAAGTGTGAATAGTGGGGACATATTTCAGGAAATTTTTTTACATAAAAATGTATAGGAAAAAAAAATTGGAAGTGACTATACAGCAATACAAACTGCATGGTATAAGGCCTATATCGTGCACAGAAAAAGTTGCACCGTAATTTGAAGGTTTTACAGTGATGGGTGTGTAGCTCAACAGTCTGTCCCAATTTTCCCCCAGAAAGCTACAGTTCTGATAACTGTGGTAAATAAAAAAGCAATGCTCATCTATTTCTTCTGAAAATCTTTAGTACTGTATAAAGTTGTACATTACTGTATTTCCTCATATCAGTTACATATGTTGCAGGTTTATAGCAAATGTATGGTCATGGCAACCAAACTTCTCCATGTTCTCCTAAGTATAATTCAATAATATTGCAGGTGGCTTGGCTACCATGGCTAATGCCTGATGTTAAGTACAGACACTAACTGCTTTACAGTTTACCTACTTCCTAAAGTTTTTGAAAGCAGTTTCTTATATTGGTCGTTTAAATAATTTTACCAGTTCAAAATACCGTCTTCGCTACAATTATTTCAGTGCACTACCTTGCCCTTAAAAGGACTGATTCACGATTTTCCTCAAAATTTTGTTCTTCACTTTTAATGATGGAAATCTGTCTAATATGTTTAAAATATTTAACATAGAAATTAAGGTCATACATTATCACAGAAGCTCATTTTAGAGAGAGTTCATTATTTGTTTGTAAACAGAGATTGCGGTATGTTATTGTTTAGAAAATTTTCGAAAGAAATGGATATCAATCTAAGTTTATTATATCTTTCACATTTCAAGCATTCTTTGGGTAAAATGTGTCATCTAAAAGTTAATATTTGTGACTATGCAAAATTAAGATGCTTGCTAATACAAAATTAATATTTCACTTAATTGTTAATTTGTATGTACATAAAAAGACTCGAGTCTTTGTTTACACAACACAGATTCAAGGTTATAATATAGCTTTTATTCTTGCATTCAGAAGGTCAAAATTTTGGTTGTCAACATTGAATGAGTTATACTTTTAATGTTTAACATCAAAAATAAAAAATATTTTGTTCAAAAATCGTGAACCAGTCCCCTTAAAAGCAATTCTCACAACTTCACAAGCCTAATGTAGTGATCTTACTAGTCCTATAAAAAAAACGAGGACAATATCGGGCTAGCGGTCACAAAAAAAAGGAAATGCATTACAAACTTTAACTACTGTGACCAGAACAAACCCATCTACTGGTCAAAACAAACTTCCCTGTGCATTGTGACACAGCTGGTCATTGTGTACCTTAGAAATTAGCCAACATGTAATCCGACTGTAAACATTAGAGTAGGCTAATGGTATCTGTACTGTAGTAACACATGACTATCTGTAGCCTGACCAGTAGTGTCCTAGTGACTCATAGCTGGACTCTCACTGCCCATTTATTAGCTTTTATTATGATCACATTAGCAACATGTGCACTATGATCCGCCCAATTAGATCATATGGTAGGTCTATATACATAAGCTTGTTCACTGTTGACAGAGATAGTAGGAAGTTACTTACTTGGTCCCTGTGGGCCCGTTCTGGTTTGCCATTGTGAAGAATCAACCGATATATAATAACTCTCAATCGCATCAGCAACCCGATTTAAATGTCTCCCAATACAGCTCGCAGTTTATCAGCACACAAAAACACTCCACATTTCACATCCAAACGCCCTTCGGCGTAAGATTTCAGCAACAACCAAAATTGAAGAGTCAGGCGTCTTGTTTCGCTGTAATGTAAACAAGGCTCATAACTTCTTTTCCTCGTTTCGTTTTTAATAACGTACGAGTTGAGTCTTCATGGCGGAAGATCGATAATTTGACAAGTTTCTCCTACGATCGCTGGACTGCTCCTCTGCTGTCTGTCGCACGCTGAACGTGCAATGTGTATCGACATAAACAGTGACCTTTTCTGCAAGCTAAATCGGTCAATTCGTCTCTAATTGTGTCATATCATACCCTTGTACAATAGTAAGAAAATATGCCATTGATTGAGAGTGTCACGTGACAATATCCTAAATATGTGTATGGTGACGTCAATCGAGGAATCCCCATTGGGCACCTGTGTAACAGGGCTTTTCCACTCACGTTGCAGCAACGAATGATAAAAGTTAAATGTTTTTACATTTTTTAGCTCACTAATTGAATTGCTTTCTCCTTTAATCTAAGTGTTTTTCATATAGATCTAGATCTACACACACACAAAACACACACACACACACACACACAAAACCCAGATGCACATAATTTTTCGAATCGGGACATTTTCAGGTTCATTTTAATGCATGATTGACCAGTACAATTACAAAAAGACAGGATGGTAATTAAATTATGTATACAATCCAATTATAAGAGATATACAGTATAGATAGGCCCTAACACGTGATTGTCCAGATGCATGTACACCAGACACGTATCACTTTAATCTATTATTATTTATTTATTTTAGACAAATATACATTGTTTACAAGTAGACTTTCTTATTTTTTATCCTGTTATTCCTATGCACAGTTTGTTTTATCTAATAGATGAGTAAAAAAGTAGTGGACATACAGATGTAAGCTTGAACTGACGACATTGCTTCTCCTTTTTTTAACATTGCGAACTCAACTCCGCCCCCCCCCCCTCCCCCTCCCCCCATTTTATTGAAAACGTTGCTATGTGCATGTACGCATGTCGTGATAATAGTTGTGGCACCACTGTGAATAGATATGAACTGAATATAAGGGATAAAATAATTCTATCAAATATGAAAAGAAAGAGAGAGAAGATAAGTATCACTGAAATAAGCGATCGGAGATACCTCGTGACGAATCTGTCAAACCCAGAGAGAGAGGGGGGAGAGAGAGAGAGGGGGGGAGAGAGAGAGAGAGAGAGAGAGAGAGAGAGAGAGAGAGAGAGAGAGAGGAGAGCCAGGGCCGTAACTGCCGATGAGGCAGACGAGGCAACTGCCTCGTCTGATTTTTTGGCAAAAAAGAAAATAAAATTATATAAATGTTATATTATAGGATATATGTTTAAAATGAAGACAAGCACCTTTGTCTTTGACACCATATTACGATTCTTTACATAGTACAAATGAAACACAAACATGATAAATTGGGATTTAAAAAGTGTCATTTTCAGTCGTAAAGTCAATCGGCGGCCCCCAATCCCCTGCCTCCCCTGATTTAGAACCCTACTTACGGCCCTGAGAGCGAGGGAGAGAGAGAGAGAGAGGCAGAGAGAGAGGGGGGGGAGAGAGAGAGTTCTGTACAACACAGATCAAATGGTTAAAATTCTCTCTCTCTCTCTCTCTCTCTCTCTCTCTCTCTCTCTCTCTCTCTCTCTCTCCCAACGAAACCTGTTGCGCGAGGACGTCCTCACAATATCTAAAACATAATATATACACTGATATTATATATGTGTTATTGTAAAAGCAAATAAAAATGCACTGTCTAATTAGGAGTTGATATAGAGACACGGGTAAAACTTTATCCAATACTCAGCTCTTTTTGAGAGTACAGTAGGGACATGTCCCCACACCACTTGTCCCCATTAACCTCATATATTGTATTGAAACCTTTCACATTCTGTAGGTCACGTTAATGAGGACGCAACTGAGAGGACAGATTAATCATAGTGGGGTCTTTACATGTATGCTGCCTTTCAACATTTCACTACTTTTGACTTTGCGTTCTGCCCAAATCAGGGCGAGCTGACATGGTACATGTATTTCTAGGCCTACATGTATCTCCATAAAGCACTTCTAAATCAGTTAACTCTGTATGCTAATTGCTAATTGTCCTCAAAGGCTACAAATCTTATGGATGCTGAACAAGAGCGCATTAACAAAATTCTACGGAAGCCGGTAAGTGCCAGAGTATCAGTAAAATCGTTGATTTTAAAACGAACGATTGCCTGCTATATGGGGCCCCAACATGCATATTATGCTTCCAGGTTGAATTTCACTGTCCGACAGGCGTATGTTGTACCGTTTGCGGTACTCTTGTTTCTTTTTCCACTAAAGTGTAATCGATGTCGGATGACAGAAACTCACGAGAGTTTTTACCCCTTCCCCTAAACTTTTAATCCGACGTCGACCTTTTGATCTCGCCCCTCGGAGAGCGGACTCCCTATTCTTACTATACTAGTCCAACATCTCTGTAAAAAAAAAAAAAAAAAGAAGAAGAAAAAAGAAATAATAGTCAATACAGCTGAGTTATTCATATTTCTTTTTTTTTTTTTTTTCTTTTTTTTTACCAGAGATGTTGGACAAAGTAGGTCATGGTGCACCAATCCATCTGACATGTGAACTGATTATGTATTTCTCTGAGAGGGGAGGTTGTGACAAAATGTCAATGCAATATCTGTATCAATGACGACAAAAAGTCCAGAAAATCATTTAATCTACTTTTAGCCCTAAAGTAGGTCATGGCGTACCAACTAGGTTGAAATGTGAACTGATGATGTATTTCTCTGAGAGAAAGGTTGTGACAAACTAATACTTGTGACCATATCGAAAAAAATCTGGAAACTATTTGACCTACTTCTACCCCTAAAGTGGGCCATAATGCACCAATCCAGTTGAAATGCTAGCCGCACTTGTATTCCTCCAAGAGGAAGCGTTTGACTAAATATCAAGGCAATATCTGTATCCGTAATGAAAAAAAGCCCGGAAAACTGCCTGACCTATTTTAGTCCAAAAGTAGGTCAAGGAGGGACCAATCCAGTTGAAATGCAAATTAAACTTGCATTCTTCCAAGAAGAAGTCTGGGACTAAATTTCAGGGCAATATCTATATCCATAATGAAAAAGCACGAAAACTGTTTGACTTATTTTTAGCCCAAAAGTAGCTAGGTCAAGGATAGACCAATCTAGCTGAAATTTAAATTGAACATGTATTCCTCTGAGAGGAAGCCTTTGATTAAAATATCAGGGCAATATTTGTATCCGTAGCGAAAACAAGCCCGGAAAACTGATTAACCTGTTTTTAGTCCAAAAGTAGGTCATGGACGGACCAATCCAGCTAAAATGCAAATTGAACTTGTGTTCCTCCAGGAGGAAGTCTGTGACTAAATATCAGGACAATATCTGTATCCATAATGGAAAAAAAAGCCCGGAAAACTGTTTGACCTACTTTTAGTCCTAATATAGGTCACGAACGGACGTGCCAATCCAGCTGAAATGCAAACTGAACTTGTATTCTTCCGAGAGGAATCTTATGTGTAGATTTCAGGGCAATATTTGTATCTGTATAAGGGGGAAAAGGTCTAGAAAACTCTTTGATCTACTTATAGCCCTAAAGTGGGTCAATCCAGTTGAAATGCAAATACACTCTCATGTTTCTTGAGAAAGAAATGGTAACCAAATTTCAAAGTCGTACATTCATCCGTTACGGAAAAAGGTCCAGAAAACATGACATATTGGACGAACGCACGGACAGCGCCATAACCTAATAGGCTCGTCCCGTTCCGTCTAATGACGGTCCGGGGGCATACAAATACAATCGACTGTTAAAAAACTACATAGTAATATTACATTTTGTTATACCGCTATAAAACAGTTCCTATATAACTCCTTACAAAAAAAAAGTCCAACGGTTTCGGGCAACAGACACGTTCTCGGGTCAAACAAAACAGCTGTTGTCCTCGAACCCAGTCAATAACTGTATATTAATGAGCATTTAATAATTTTAATGTACACTTTCATTTGTGAATAAACAATAGAAAAGGTATACGGGGTATACTCGTATGTTTTGACTTGTTAATCGATTAGTTTCAATATTCATCAAATTTGATTTTAGGTGAGGTGTCTTCTATGGAGCGCCAAATTAACATATACTCAAATAATTGAAGATATCTTCAATTATTTGAAGATATCATCAATTCAATTATTGCTCTCTTTAATTGAATTAATGCGCGCATTAAATCAGTTATTGCTCTCATCAAATGAATTAATGCGCGCTTCAATTCAATTATTGCTCTCATCAATTGAATTAATGCGCGCATCAATTGAATTAATGAGAGCAATAATTGATTTAGTGCGCGCATTAATTCAATTATTGCTCTCTTCAATTCAATTGATGATAGCATCAATTGAATTAATGAGAGCAATAATAGATTTGATGCGCGCATTAATTCAATTATTGCTCTCTTTAATTCAATTGATGAGAGCATTAATTTCGTAGAAATATTGCTCACAATAATTGATTTAGAGCTCGGTATAAATAATTTGATGATCTCTTTTTAAAAATCAATTGAAGATATCTTTAATTATTTACAATGCTTTTGTATAAGGAATTAATGCGCGCATCAATTCTTTTAAAGAGAGCAACAATTCAATTAAAGAGATCATTAATTCAATTGTGGATATGTTGAATTGAAGATATCTTTAATTATTTAGTTGCTCTCTCTAAAAGAATTATTGCTCTCTTCAAATGAATTAAAGATATCATTAATTCAATTGAAGAGAGCAATAATTGAATTAATGCGCGCATTAAATCCATTATTGCTCTCATCAAATGAATTAATGCGCGCATCAATTCAATTATTGCTCTCATCAATTGATTTAATGCGCGCATTATATCAATTATTGCTCTCTTCAATTGAATTGTAGCCCGCATCAATTCAATTGTTGATATCATTAATTCATTTGAAGAGATCATTAATTCAATTAAAGCGCGCATCAATTCAGCAGAAGAATTAATGCTAACATCAATTCATTTAATGCGCGCAATAATTCAGAATTGAAGATATCATTAATTATTTGAAGAGATCTTTAATTAAATTGTTGCGCGCATCAAATGAATTGATGATATCTTCAAATAATTAAAGATATCTTCAATTATTTGAGTTTATGTTAATTTGGCGCTCCATAGTCTTCGTGAAAACTAGAGGATTTTTGTCAGACATTGAAAAAATCCGACCTAAAGTTATATGTTCATATTTTAAAATTGACTTAATCTCAGGATTCCCTCTTCATAATTTACTTGATCTAAGATTACAAACTTACGTTAGGCTAGGTAACATCCATGTCTTGCGAACGAAATGTAACGTCATATAGTCTGTTTTGACGTCATAATACCCCTGGAGCAGAGCCCGGTGAAACAGAAAATACAAACCGCTGGGGTTTACAATCTGAAAATAGCAACCGCTCACATTTAGTTACCAGTTTTAACTCCTAGGCATGACCGATGTTGTAAACACGTGAACACACCCCCACCCCTTCCACTGCATGGTCTTAGGCCCACGGTTAGTTTAGCATGCAAGCACAATAAACTGCATAATAATGCATATATGATTGTAATCGTTCAGTGTTGAACAGATATAATTTAGTGATATAACCTAGTAATAAATTAGAGATGACCTCTGAACCTCATACAGGACTTTGTTCATTGTAGAACCCTGGAAGAAGGAGCCCTGCGTCATGTCGGCTGCCCAATCCCATTCACTTATATTTTTAAATTACCCAAAACCCTGTTACGTATATGTTGCGCTTGCTCTAAATAAGATAGCAACTCAAATATAGTACTGCCACGTATTGCTTTAGCATAACCTCCACATTCGTAAAGCATGTCCTTGATGAAAAACAGTGCTCAATCTTATAAATACCATAGACAATACAAACATAAGATTATGGCAAACACAGACCCCTGTAGACTCCAAAAGTGGGATCAGGTGCCCATGAGGAGTAAGCATCCCCTGTTGACCGGTCATACACGCCGTAAGTCCTGTATCTTGATCAAGTAAACGGAGTAGTCCGTAGTCAAAATCAGCATGTAAAGAACTACTAATAATTGATATGAAACACGTCAGATATGCAGCATTGGATCCACAGGCGATTGTATCACTTCGGTTCGACTTTACTATTAACAGGGACTCTTTGTATAATAGTAAATTCGAATCCAGGCGATACAATTGCATAAGATTCGACCCCATGGCAGGTTCACCGTTTTATTTGAAAATTAAATTATAACGACCATGGGATCTATATGTACGAATGCGAACCTTCAAATGAGATCGTTTAAGCCCCTGCAACATTAATTTATTTGTCAGTAGCTTGCCTTGAAACTCCTGCAACGTTAATTTACTTGTCAGTAGCTTGCCTTGAAATTCCTGCAACGTTAATTTACTTGTCAGTAGCTTGCCTTGAAATTCCTGCAACGTTAATTTACTTGTCAGTAGCTTGCCTTGAAACTCCTGCAACATTAATTTACTTGTCAGTGGTTTGCCTTCATTTAAAAAAAATTAAGGTGTGTGTGTGTGTGAGAGGTAGCTATGAGATACTACAAATAAGTCACATATGCTGAGCATGGAAAAGTATGAAATATCATTATCAAGGAGTGACTGGCTATCTCAGTCACGGTATATGCGATCCTGACAATCTAAATTGTCATTTGATACCTACATCAACATCACGTGTATACTGTTACACCACAGGAAGTGAGTGCTCAAACGTGAAAGTAGTATTCATCCATTTATCATCTTCGCTGGCTAAGGGTTTTCTTTTCGGTCCACTCCGTTCCTCATGGGCGGCGGAGTAGACCGAAAACCCTGAGCTGACGAAGATGCCATTTATAAGTCTTACGAATCGATTACCTGACGGGGGGGAGGGGGGGGGGCATTAGCTGTCATTTTGTCACCAAAATGAATTCAATGAAAATCGCTCTATATTACATATTTCAGTAATAACACCAGTATTTAATTATTTCAAACACTTCTTAACCC
Organism: Ostrea edulis; assembly: GCF_947568905.1. Classification (NCBI taxonomy): domain Eukaryota; kingdom Metazoa; phylum Mollusca; class Bivalvia; order Ostreida; family Ostreidae; genus Ostrea; species Ostrea edulis. The sequence continues at coordinate 70,371,088 of NC_079172.1, read as the reverse complement.
CAAAGCAGACACATGAGTGTGTAATTTTGGTGCAAGACAATATCTCCTCCTTATACATATTTCTTTACACTAAAAGCTGTTTTCTAACGTAATTTTATTGGTTTTCTCATCTTGTTATTGTACAAAATAAATGTTTTTATTATCATTGTATGTTCCTATGCCATCGAGAGATTTTGAGGAAAAAAGGTTGCCATTTGCTTTCACAGCTAATGCCCCTTTAAGCTACATACTGCATTTTTTTTCCACAGAGAATTATTTGAAATATTTCTTTAAAAGAAAAAGAAGTACAATATTAATATACGTGTAAAGATCGACCAAATCTACATCACAATCTATTTTTAACATATATATCAGAAACAGTTTGCTGGGTTTCGACAAAATACAAAGGTGTGTTGTCTGCTGAAAGTTTGATGGTTGAATGGATGTTACAAAGAATATCATTTTTGTATATTAGAAACATAAGAGGAGCAAGTATAGAACCCTGTGCAACGCCAACTTTTACACTTTGCCAGTTTGAGGAGTGCGAATTTATAACTACCCTTTGTTGCCTGTTTTCGAGATAATGTTGAAGCCACTTTAGAACCCTGGCAGACATTCCAGATAACTATGTACAATAACCCCCTGTATCACACCCTGCCAAAAGCCTTACTTGTGTCACAGAAACAACTTGACTTTCCTTTCCTGAATCTAGAGCTTAACCGACATCGTTGTATTTATTTTCAGTTAAATCACCGGTAATGAAACCCGACTGGTTTTCGCAGAAAAGTTATTTATAACAAGGAAATCGTAGATGTATGTGTCGATGCACACAACCTTCTACTACTTTAGCAATGATACAAAGAAGATATACGGAGCGATAGTTGTTTTCACATCATCGGGATCATCCTTTTTGTAAACAGGGATACCATTTGCTTTTTTTCCATTCTTCAGAAGAAGAAAAAACTAGTTTTAAAGGGAAATATTGAATATTTTACACAGTGCGTAACATAGAATGTTTGATGCTTCTTTTAGTAAAACAACTGACGCATATTGAAGAGTATGTCTAATAAAAGCTATGTACAATTTTGACAGATGTTTTCTACCAATTTGAACTTAAGCTTTTTCAAAAGCCCCAATTTTTAAAAAGTTTTATCAACTATGGAATCAATGTATAAAGACCAACTGAGGTTATGTGACAATAATAAGCCTAGATGACGATGGACTGGAACACACTCCAATCTATCACCTTGAAAAAATAATTTCGGTAAAATAGAGTTATCTTTTTTCGAAAAATAAACAGTTTTAGTCTTGGATGGATTGAATTTGAGTAGCCACTTATTTGACCATTTTTCTAGTATATGTAAATCATAATTAAGCTTATATTCAATTTCTAGCATATTATATGAGGACTGTTGCAGTGAGTTGTCATCAGCAAATAATCTACACATTGATAGCATATTTACAGCAACATCATTAACATAAATCAAAAAGAGTAAAGGTCCTAAAACAGAACCTTGGGGTGGGGTACACCAGCAAATATATCAAGCTTTGACGATAAAAGGTCCTTATACATTAATTTTTGTGACCTGTGACATAAGTAGCTTCTGAACCAATGTAAAAGACTACCAGATATACCATAAGTTTGTAATTTGAAAATAAGACCATTGTGCCATACTCTATCAAATGCTTTTGATAGGTCACAAAATAGCATACAACATGATTTCCCTTCATCAATACTTTGAACAATGCAATAAGTTTCTAATAATTGATAAACTGTAGAATGGCCTGGTAAAAATCCAGCTTGATATCGATAAAATAGATCATTACTATGGAAATAATTATATACATGTTTGAAAATAATTCTCTCCAAAATTGTACTAACACATGATAATAGCGAGACAGGTCTATAATTAGATACTATTGACGGGTCTTCCTTCTTAAAAAGAGGAATGACGCGAGCAATTTTCCAAAAAGATGGGAAAATATTTTCTGACAATGATCTGTTGAATAACGTAGTAAGTGGTTTGACAATGGTAGTTTTTGTTGATGGCTAATGCTATCTGGGCCAACAGCTTTATTAACTGGGAGTATTGTAATAATATCCGATACTTCTTGGTCTTCAATAATAATGCTATTTAAGGAATCATTACATAAGCTATACATGTTTGGTAGTGTTTCATTGGTGTCATCAATATTGGTAATTGATGAAAAATATGCATTCAATGCTTCTATTTTATCAGAATTAGAATATACTAACTAACTTGTTATCGCCGTTGTTATCATTAATTTGTATCGGAGGTATTTCATTCGATGATTTAATATTAAACGAGTCTTTCATCAACTTCCAATATGACTTATTATTGTCTTTACTAGAATCGTCTAAGTAGGTTTCTATATTGTCATAATAATTTGTTATCGCGTGTTTTTTTCATATTGTTAACCGAATTCCGAACTTTTCTATAAGCGGACCAGTTGGAGTCATTTTTTGATTTTAATGCTTTATTGCGAGGTCGATCTCTAATTCTGATTGTTTTCCGTATCATAGAATCACACCATGGTTTATCTTGCGGGCGAACTGTTATAGTTTGTTCGGATATAAATTGACGAACACAAGAAAGAAATTCGGATGTAAAATTTTTGGTTGCCAAATCTAAAGTATCTGCTCCGTTGATAATATTTGCCCAGTTACAATTTTCAATTAAATAATTGAGTTTTATAAAGTCAGCATTTTTATAAATCCATACTTTACGCGTGTATGCACAATTGTGATTTATATTCGTTAACTCAGACTGTTTGCAGAAGAAATCGTTAAATAAGGAGGCTTTTTCATGTAGTATTGGAATCAAAATTATAGGAGGAATATCTAATTATTTAGATAGGGGAATAGAATTTTTTTTTTTAAATTACTCTATAAGAATAAAAAGCATTAATATTAACATTTGAATAGTTTTCAAAAATTATAAATATATGAAATGTCGTTCAAACACGTGAATGCACTAAATGTATATGCAAGTTTTAAGAACACTAATATAATAAACAAATTATTTGAAGGAAAACTAGCAAAACGTGTTATAAATGGAAAATGCAGGTAGAAATCCAGCGGAATTCTGCCCAATGAACAAAGCAAAAGTAGATTTTTAAACACATACTATCATCAGTGGGTTTTGCATGTGCTTTTTATGAGACTTTTATTCAAGTTTCTCGACGTTTTAAATATCTAATTATTAAAAAAACCAAAAACTTTTTCTGTAAACAAGCTATTCACTATACCACACAACGACATGAATAGTTTGTTTAATACAAGAAGACATTTTTTAAAATCGTCCAGAGCCTGTGCAAATTATTCCGAAATATCTGACATTTTCCTGAGTTTTTTTTTGTTTTTTTTATGATTTTGGTCGGACTATGTGCGTATATGTAGCAGTCTTCATTAAGAGCTCGTGCAGGTGAACTAGCCTACGCCCCGATACTTCCGACTGGTAGAATACAAGTCAGCACTAGCCCGTCTAGCTAGTAAATAATTTGCTTGGACTGAAAAAAAAATATACGACAAACTTTTAGTCTGCCTTTGATTCTGATTTATGTTCGTCAACCACTACAATTAAAAATCTTATAAAGCATCTTTATGCCGATGAATCATACCTTCAATGTGTATGTTTACGTGTATATTCTATTTACGAGCTTCGAAACAAAATTCATGACATTGAGTAAGTAAATATGTCGAATTAATTTAACAGTATGGCTACTAGTACCTCAGAAAAGATTTTTACGAAAACCGATCTACAAATTAACATTTTTTCCAAGGAGAAATTGAATAACGGTACATGGCTGAATAAAGTAATAATTATGAAAGAAAAATAGACGTGTCCATCCCCGATTCACTCTTTATTTGACGTCAAATGAAGATTAATAAATCCATTATTTCTCTACCTTTTCTAAAAATACAGAGCTTACCCAAATCTCTCTATGATTGATTGATTGAATATACGTCCCTCTCGAGAATTTTCCACTCATATGGAGACGTCACCACTGTCGGTGAAGGGCTGCAAAATTTAGGCCTATGCTCGGCGCTTACAGTCCTTGAGCAGGGAGGGATCTTTATCGTGCAGCACCTGTTGTGACACGGGGCCTCGGTTTTTGTGGTCTCATTTAATGAAGTTAAAGAGAAGAAAGAAAAAAAAACCCGTTATCTTTTCCAAAAATGCAACACTGTACTTGAAAATTCTACCAGTGTGCAAATGAAGGGCCACACCTTTAAGGAAGAGGGCGAGGTCCTTTAAAATCTGATCCAGAACCGCGGCACCAATTTTAATCCCCATTTTAAACTTGGCACAAATCACCCTTGTGTAGAAAGGATTTCTTCTGCAAATGAAGGACCACGCTGCCTTCAAAGGGGAGGTAATCAAATTTCTATGCCACAGATTTTTCTTTCCATGTGACAGAAAAATTTAGGTCACCCATAGCTGCTTTGTTTGTAAAGAAAAACTATTACAAAAAATAAATAAAATTTTTAACCTCTTTTGAGAAAAATGGAGAAACTGTGTCACATTAAAACCTTGTCCTAGGTAGACTGCCGACATACCCCCTCCCCCACCCTACCAAGAGTGCAATTAAAACAGGGCAGATAATAAGGTAGAGGGCGATCTACGATGTGTTGTGCTTCTTTGACAGCTATATATTGTCAACCCTGGTGAAAGGGAGACCACTTGTGACCCAGATATTGTTTTCCTATCTCAGAGTCCAGTCTGCCCGATTTCTCAACGCCAAAGTTGATGAAGGTTTTTCTCACCCCTATTAAAACTTAGCAAGTGTGAAGTGAAAGGGGAAATCACTCTAGGCCTGGAAATCAATCTATCTATTGAGGGACTCAATACCAGCACTCCCTCTCCACCTAACTTTGTTGAAGGGGTTATCATTAATGACAAATTTAATATGAAATATAATCCTTTGTAACAGGAAAGGAAAAATTGCGATAAAAATGGCCTGGATTCAAACCCGAAGACCCCTATATCTCTATAATTAGGTTTTCAAATATCTGATCTACCTTGCCACTGGCGATCAATCTCAGCTGACTCCTACCTTCTCCATCCTTAAAGGTCTTCTGCTTTAATTCTGAAGATCTTCATCCTCGTGTAGACATTTTTACCTGTAAGTTGTTACAGGAAGGTAGTGCATGTAATGGACCAGATCCCTGGATCTCTAGGTTGGAGGTCAACCACCAAATATTCAAAGCTTTAACATGGGAAGACAGTCATCAGAATGTGATACTAGTAATCTAACAAGAAACCAAAACACACATTTTTCAATGGGAACTTTATTTCCATGCATTGTGCCAATTTTGCACAAGAACTTGATCCAATGATATATGCAATATATTACATTTGTGCAGGGTTTTTTTAATATACAGATTTTCATTATACTCAATTCCTTTCACTGAATTAACATTATGTGTAGCTTTTGGGAGTAAATTGTGACAAAGTTATGATATTCTTGTGGGGAATATTGAAAGTCCTCGGACAAATTCGTCCAGTTTATTTTGAAAGAGTTCACAAGTGATGGGTTGTCCTAGTTCACATTGAGGATTCCGCACGACATACTCCACATATATCTGTAATAAAATTAAAACACCTTATATTCAACACATATATGTGATAAAATTAATACATTTATCATATTCAACATATACATGTACCTGTAATTAAATTAAAACATTATCATATGTAATAATATTAAAATCATTTGTCATATTCAATTTATAGTTGAACTCCAGCATCTTGAACACAGATATCTCGAATACCATGGATATGTCGAAGTGACTCAGGAGTCCCAACCACTTATTCTTTTAAGTATTTTACCCTCGATATCTCGAAGATTTTTTATATCAGTCCCATCAAGTTTGAGATAACAAGGTTTGACTGTATATCTATAATAAGGTATTTTTAACATATACATGTGATTTATAGGAATCTGCATACAATACAACAATGCACAATGACAAAAGGCCCATGGGCCACATCACTCACAAAAGCTGCTGCAGTTTCCCAAAAGACATGTAGAGCCCTATTTGTGGATCCAACAGCCATGTAGTTGCAGACCTGTAGCTCTCTGGGACTGGCAGCCATAGGGTCATGGTACAACTAACTTGGCTTTGCATAATGGATGCAAATGTTTATACATTAATTTGAACATATGAAAGGTGAAAATAATGAACAGTGATCAATCTCATAATTCCTACATGTATAAGCAATACAAAATAGAGAGTTGGACAAACATGGACTACTGGATATACCAGAGGTGGGATCAGGTGCCAAGGAGGAGTAAGCATCCCCTGTCGACTGGTCACACTTGCCATGAGCCCTAACTATATCTTGATCAGGTAAACGGAGTTATTCGTAGTCAAAATTAATGTTCTTGTGGTTCTAAAGAACATTGTTTAATAAGTATATTCCTATGTTAAATTCAAAAACCCCAATTGCACCTCTTTCCCATAACCAGGGTCAGGGTGTGAACAAACGTTACACAAGCATGCCTGCATATTAACTTACATAAGTATACCCTTATGGTTCTTGAGAAGAAAATATTTTAAAGAATTTTCTTTAATATTCCTATATAAAACCTTGAACCCCTATTGTGGTTCCGACCTGGCCTGAGGGGTTATAATTTGAAGAAAAATAAAAAACAACACAAATAGAAACCTTGTTGTTCATAAGAAGATTTTTTAACATCTCACACTACTTTGACAATTAATTATCCCCCTTAGGATATGGTATGTCCCTTCATTTGAAACAAAAATTAAATCCCTTTTACTAAAAGATGCTTTAAGCAAAGTTTGGTTAAATTTGGCTCAGTGGTTCTGGAGATGAATTGAGTCAAAAATGTGAAAAGTTTACAGATTGTTGCACAAGACAGAAAAAAATTCACATTAACTGCATCAAAGGACCATACCATGTGTTCACAAACAATACTTTATGTTTGTAATTAATATGATGAAATAAAGCCTATGAATACCTTAACAATGACTGTATACTCACATTGCTGTAGATCTGATGTAGAACATCTCTTATGTTCCCCACAGATAAATCAGTAGTCATTATAAACTTCATCCCACTCGGCGTTTCATAGAAATTCAGTTTGTATCGGCTAGTTCTGAAGTTTGAAAATCCATCCTTTCTATTCTAATGTTAAGGTAAACACATACCCTGGCATTGTCTAACGAATGTTGTTCAAGAAATGCTGCATTTTAAAACAAAAACCAACTTTTATGTGACTGATGTACATGAACAGATTGCTTGCTTCATTTGGGGGTGGGATAATTAATCAAACTCCCTCTTTCCTTGAGATTCAAATTCTCAGGACCTTCTGGAGATTTTAATTTATGTGTTTGGAAAAAGAAGAATAAAATAACCCCATAAACCTCCTGCCAGGGCATGATGTCAGTGCCCTGTTATATCTATATTACAATCATTTACACTATCTATATTACAATCATTTAATACACTTTACACTACCTAAATTACAATCATTTACACTATCTAAATTACAATCATTTACACTATCTAAATTACAATCATTTACACTTTACACTATCTATATTACAATCATTTACACTATCTATATTACAATCATTTACACTATCTATATTACAATCATTTACACTTTACACTATCTATATTACAATCATTTACACTATCTATATTACAATCATTTACACTATCTAAATTACAATCATTTACACTATCTATATTACAATCATTTACACTACCTAAATTACAATCATTTACACTATCTATATTACAATCATTTAATACACTTTACACTATCTAAATTACAATCATTTACACTATCTATATTACAATCATTTAATACACTTTACACTATCTAAATTACAATCATTTACACTATCTATATTACAATCATTTAATACACTTTACACTATCTAAATTACAATCATTTACACTATCTATATTGATTGATTGATTAAATATTGTCTAACGTCCCTCTCGAGAATCTTTCACTCATATGGAGACATCACCATTGCCGGTGAAGGGCTGCAAAATTTAGGCCTATGCTCGGCGCTTATGGCCATTGAGCAGGGAGGGATCTTAATTGTGCCACACCTGCTGTGACACGGGACCTCGGTTTTGGCGGTCTCATCCAAAGGTCCGCCTCATTTAGTCGCCTCGTACGACAAGCAAGGGGTACTGAGGACCTATTCTAACCCGAATCCCTACAGGATCACTATCTACATTTACACTTATCTATATTACAATCATTTCCACTTATCTATATTACAATCATTTCCACTTATCTATATTACAATTATTTACACTTATCTATATTACAATCATTTCCACTTATCTATATTACAATCATTTCCACTTATCTATATTAAAATCATATACAATTATCTATATTACAATCATATCCACTTATCTATATTAAAATCATATACAATTATCTATATTACAATTATCTATATTACAATCATATCCACTTATCTATATTAAAATCATATACAATTATCTATATTACAATTATTTACACTTATCTATATTACAATCATTTACACTTATCTATATTACAATCATTTACACTTATCTATGTTACAATCATTTACACTTATCTATATTACAATCATTTACACTTATCTATATTAAAATCATATACAATTATCTATATTACAATTATTTACAATTATCTATATTACAATTATTTACACTTGTTTATATTAAAATTATTTACACTTATCTATATTACAATCATTTACACTTATCTATATTACAATCATTTACACTTATCTATATTACAATCATTTACACTTATCTATATTAAAATCATATACAATTATCTATATTACAATTATTTACAATTATCTATATTACAATTATTTACACTTATCTATATTAAAATCATTTACACTTATCTATATTACAATCATTTACACTATATTACAATCATTTCCACTTATCTATATTAAAATCATATACAATTATCTATATTACAATTATTTACACTTATCTATATTAAAATCATTTACACTTATCTATATTACAATCATTTACACTTATCTATATTAAAATTATTTACACTTATCTATATTACAATCATTTACACTTATCTATATTACAATCATTTACACTTATCTATATTAAAATCATATACAATTATCTATATTACAATTATTTACAATTATCTATATTACAATTATTTACACTTATCTATATTAAAATCATTTACACTGATCTATATTACAATCATTTACACTATATTACAATCATTTCCACTTATCTATATTAAAATCATATACAATTATCTATATTACAATTATTTACACTTATCTATATTAAAATCATTTACACTTATCTATATTACAATCATTTACACTTCACACTTATCTATATTACAATCATTTCCACTTATCTATATTAAAATCATTTCCAATTATCTATATTACAATTATTTACACTTATCTATATTAAAATCATTTACACTTACCTATATCAAAATCATTTACACTTCACACTTATCTATATTACAACCATTTACACTTATCTATATCAAAATCATTTACACTTAATCTATATTACAATCATTTACATTTTACACTATCTATATTAAAATCATTTACACTATCTATATTAAAATCATTTACACTTATCTATATCAAAATCATTTACAATTATCTATATCAAAATCATTTACACTTCACACTTATCTATATTACAACCATTTACACTTATCTATATCAAAATCATTTACACTTAATCTATATTACAATCATTTACACTATCTATATTAAAATCATTTACACTATCTAAATTACAATCATTTACACTACCTAAATTACAATCATTTACACTATCTAAATTACAATCATTTACACTACCTAAATTACAATCATTTACACTATCTAAATTACAATCATTTACACTACCTAAATTACAATCATTTACACTTCACACTTATCTATATTACAACCATTTACACTTATCTATATTAAAATCATTTACACTTATCTAGATATTAAAATCATTTACACTAATCTAGATATTAAAATCATTTACACTATCTATATTAAAATCATTTACACTATCTATATTACAATCATTTACACTATCTAAATTACAATCATTTACACTTCACACTTATCTACATTACAACCATTTACACTTATCTATATCAAAATCATTTACACTTAATCTATATTACAATGATTTACACTATCTATATTAAAATCATTTACACTTATCTATATTAAAATCATTTACACTTATCTAGATATTAAAATCATTTACACTATCTATATCAAAATCATTTACACTTATCTAGATATTAAAATCATTTACACTTCACACTTATCTATATTACAACCATTTACACTTATCTATATTAAAATCATTTACACTTATCTAGATATTAAAATCATTTACACTATCTATATTAAAATCATTTACACTATCTATATTAAAATCATTTACACTATCTATATTAAAATCACTTATACTTTCTTTCACAGGATAGTTAAAGTCCCATACATTTTCAATTACAAAATTAACCCTGGAGTTGGCAAAAAAGTAGCAAATTATACTGAAAGGTATCGCTTAGTCGAACAAGGAGAATGATACTGTTATTCTCTGGTTATTGCAGTAAACTATCAAGTCAAATTGAAATCCACGATCATGCTTTTCTCAGTCATCTTGCCTATATGGTCATTTATTTTAATGGATATCACCTGTATCCATGGTTACTGCATGCATTTATTGGATTGTGTGTGGCATATCAGTCTTGGGATCTATCACTTTTCATTAAAAAGTTCATGCTGTTGTAAGTACTTATATTTGGAAAAGGGGAGGCGAAATTAAGGCTGAATATCCAAAACACACTATCCTCTTACAAATTTAGCTCTGACTGTATTCAATATTTTTTTTAAAATTTAATAATAGGATTAGTAAATATTGTTCAGTTAAAAGCACTTAGCAAGCTATACAGCAGTATCAAATGAACAAATGATTAAAAAAGATAATTATGTGCATTTATACATGTTGTAATATTACTCGATTAATCTCTCTTGCTTTCTGATCTGTTGATCATAAAATCCTCGTGAAAGATACTCTATAAAATTTTGCTCTCCATTGATCGCAATGGGATTAACCTTCATAACTTTAATTGTCGACATCCAGAAATATAAAGATCAATACTGGAAAGTCCCTCAGTTAATTACTTGTAGCTTCCATGTCTATAAAGTCATGAACCATTCAAAGATTTAGTGACTATAGAACACAGCTTCCATGTCTATAAAGTCACGATCCATTCAAAGATTTAGTGACTATAGAACACAGCTTCCATGTCTATAAAGTCATGAACCATTCAAAGATTTAGTGACTATAGAACACGGCATATACACTCTGCACATTACTAATTAAATGTCATTCACTGGAAACCAAACCAAACTGTAAATACGTCCATCCCCGACTCCTGCTTATATCACACTCGCATTCCAATGAGACAAAGAAAAATATATCTGTGTTTTCAGTCACAATTTGGGAAAATATTAACCCAGGGTTAGTTGGTAATCTGAATTTGTTTTATTATCCAATACATGTACTTCCATAAAAATATTCTGTAACCAATAGTATATGACTAAGATGTTTGAATGTTCATGATTCACACCTAAAATGGCAACAACAAAAAAAAAGAGTGGACAACATTTATTGTTTAAAACATGGCAGATGTACTGTTGGGAAATCATGTATGCCACTTGAAACAGAAAGAGGCTCAAATTAAAACTCACTTGGCCTTATACAGAATTGGTATGGTCAGTAGATGCAATCTGTAATCAACAGCCAGCCCCTTTCTGAACCAGTGACTGCAATATATTGGTCATTTTCCCGTACATTTCTGAACCAGTGCCTTGTGAAACAGTGACTGCAATATATTGGTCATTTTCCCGTACATTTCTGTAGAGAGATTAATCATCCACATATTTTCCCATGTCGTTTGTCTTAATTTTCATACTTTCTAAAAGCAGATGAAGTCTTCAATATCACACAGCTAATGATTGGGCTCAGTAATTAGGGCTCACTCACAATTTCAACTTTCTTATAAAATGAATCTTATTTTACCTAGCTAATTCAGAATTCATGTTGGAGATTGCCAATATTTATGTGCTTTACCAGCACTTTTCAATAAAGCTGTGAGAGATGGAAGCTATTATATTGATTCACATAATGATTGTACTGATTCACATAATGATTGTATTGATTCACATAATGATTGTATTGATTCACATAATGATTGTATTGATTCACATAATGATACATATTAAAAAGTATATCATGACTGCAACTACGTCTACATGTATAATTAATCGATCTCGATCTCTCTCTAAAAAAAATCCTTGGTGATAAAAATTTTGGTAAGTTGATATCAAATATTTTGACCTATAAATTAAGAATATCAATTATCTCCAAAAATAATAACAATAATAATAAATCAATCATTGAATTGGTGATAAAAATTAAGATCGGTTGATATCAAATTAAATTAGGAATATCAGTAAATTAAAACCATTTTCTGGAAGGATACAGGTCTGTTGGTGAAATTCTCTGTATGAAAGATTTAATGGAATGAATCATGCCATACATCAACTTGAACTCCTGAAAATAACAAAAGCACAATTAGAAATCTTCACAGAGAAAGTAACAAAAGCACAATTAGAAATCTTCACAGAGAAAGTAACAAAAGCACAATTAGAAATCTTCACAGAGAACGTAACAAAAGCACAATTAGAAATCTTCACAGAGAAAGTAACAAAAGTACAATTAAAAATCTTCACAGAAAAAGTAATCCAAATACACTAGCAATCTAAATTATTACAAACTAAAAAGAAGATGAATTCCGGGAGAATTTTTTTTTTTATCTTATTCTTTCTACTGGTATCAGAGGAAATCTGAGTATTGAGATACACATCAATCGAGGAGTACATATACTTTGTAAGCACGCACAAGATTTTAAATGGCTTCCCTAATAACTGATATCATATCATGTCATTAAATCAAGACATCAGTTTACATTTTAATTTCAGTATATACAATTAGGGCAATTGTTATTTGCGACTTGTGACCATTGATGTCGATTTAATGGTCGCAAACTGAGTTTCACCTGCAACGTGTTTGCAGAGCGAGCTGGTAAAACAAATGTTTGTGACTGTTAAATCCCAATTAATGGTAGCAAATAACAAATGATGAATGATTATGGGAAAAAATAAACGATCATCGAAATAGGTAGTTTTTTCGTCAACAATTGATATTTTCTGATTATCGGTACAACATTAACAGGTATTGCCCTGAAATGTCTTCCTCTAAGAGAAATACAGATTCAGTTGGCATTTGAGCTTAACTGGTGCATCGTGACCTACTTTAGGGCTAAAAGTAGGCCAAATAGTTTCCTGGACTTCTCATAGATACAGATATTGCACTGAAATTTTGTCATCTGTCTGACGGGTGTATGTTGTAATGTTTGCGGTACTCTTGTCATCACTGTCTGACGGGAGTATGGTGTAATGTTTGCGGTACTCTTGTTGTCACTGTCTGACGGGCGTATGATGTACTGTTTGTGGTACTCTTGTTGTCACTGTCTGACGGGTGTATGATGTACTGTTTGTGGTACTCTTGTTGTCACTGTCTGACAGGTGTATGATGTACTGTTTGTCGTACTCTTGTTGTCACTGTCTGACAGGTGTATGATGTACTGTTTGTGGTACTCTTGTTGTCACTGTCTGACGGGCATATGATGTACTGTTTGTGGTACTCTTGTTGTCACTGTCTGACGGGTGTATGATGTACTGTTTGTGGTACTCTTGTTGTCACTGTCTGACGGGTGTATGATGTACTGTTTGTGGTACTCTTGTCATCACTGTCTGACGGGAGTATGGTGTAATGTTTGCGGTACTCTTGTTGTCACTGTCTGACGGGCGTATGTTGTACTGTTTGTGGTACTCTTGTCATCACTGTTTGACGGGAGTATGGTGTAATGTTTGCGGTACTCTTGTTGTCTCTGTCTGACAGGCGTATGTTGTACTGTTTGTGGTACTCTTGTTGTCTCTGTCTGACGGGTGTATTATGTACTGTTTGTGGTACTCTTGTTGTCACTGTCTGATGGGTGTATGATGCACAATGCACTGTGCTTTAGGCACTATTTACATTTTCGGCTGAGAGTGCTAAAAAGTCAGCTGAAATGTATTTTCCAAAAAAAAAGTGTACACACTATATTCATTGCACACACTATTCATCTACATAGGTATTAATTCAGCATATATCATTAAAATAAAAACTTTCAAAACACGGAGAAAAATCAATTTCGTCTTAGCTCTGAATTAATAGAAAAGTCAATTGAAAAGAAAACCTAACCCGTAGAAAGGATAAAGGAATAAATCAATTTCAGGAAAAACAACTATAATGATAACAACTTAGTAAAATTTAGTCCAATTTCAAACTGATGTTATACAAGAGGATGACAGGTCCGGTTAACCCATCACATAGGAAATTAGAAATAATAATTCATAAATGATTAAGAGAAAAAAGGGTTTTAACCATCCGAAACCTTCATCTTGAAACTTTTGAGGTAAGGGAGAAATATTTTTACATGTCATACTCATACCACTAGTATATAGTGCTCGGATTTACGCGATGCTTTTCCGGAATTCCCCGACTTTAAGCCTACCTTTTATTTCACTGAGCATGGCGAATTTCAGCGTTATCAACCATAACAAAACTATATTTTAGGCTCGAAAATCTCTTTCAAAATATGTCCGTCAAAATTTTCTTATTACTTACTTTTCATTATAGGAACAAACGATTAAAACGGAAATGAGTTTTGTCGAATTTACCAGAACGTACTCTATTGTGTTTTAGAGATGAATATCGTATCCATTCTTTTTAGAATTACTGCGTTGATGAAAATTTTAACAATGATAAAACATATTAGTAATAATAATAATAATAATGCTTTATGAAGAGAAGGTAGCCCTATTAATACAAGGCATTATTCTTCCCCGGGGCCTTCTGTAATACAAACCATGTACACATAGCGATACGTACAACCAAAGATAAACATATAAAGATAGATTCCGTGATTATATGTATTACAAAATTGCATTTACAACAAGTATGGATGTGCCATATTCATGGTATAGAATATGTACATGTAATACACGAGGGAATAAAAGATAAGGGGGGGGGGTAACGAAAATGCATCCATATATTTTCAAATACATACACATGTATACAGAACATGTATTTAAAAATAATGACAGCGAATTATAAATGTTTCCATATTTCTTCTAAAAACAGACAGTCTGATTAAAATCAAACCTCTCACTTCGACTGTCCATATATCGAGCGAAGTGAGATGTTTGATTTTAATCAGACTGAGTAGGAGACGGTGATAATTCTATATCTAAGGGTACCTCATCAGATACATCTATAACGCCCGAGTATTGAAGAGCGTTTTTGAAACAAAATTGTTCGATGTTTTGGTAAACAAAGATTATAATTTAATTCGGGACGCATGGAATAGGAATCATGAGTTTGAAAAAAAAATCTCGTAGATTTTCAGAGCTCATACCATTAAAAGTTTACAATAGAATACACGTAATTACTTCACATTTAACCATCTTTAGTCTAACTTTTTAAACATGGATTTCGATGGCTATGGTCATGATTGATTTCAATACACGTTAGTTTTAGATAGTTTCTGATTATGATATATCTATAATGTTATTGAAAAGAATTTTTGTATGTGTGTATCAACAAATTCTTAAAAAAATTATCCAAAGGATTTTAATTAACAAGGTATATTAAACTATTTTTTCTGTATAAGAATTGAGAAAACGTCATCAGACACGGATAGAAGACGCAACGTTAAATCTTGCACTCGCAAAACATGACAACTTTTCTACTTCATATCACAATTCAAATATACGTTAATTGTAAATAGTGTTTGAATATGATATTTGTATGATGTTATTGAAAAGAATTTTGTGTGTGTGTGTTAATAACATTTTAAAAATTATCCAAAGCAATTTAATTAACAAGGTATATTGAACTATTTTTTCTGAATAAGAATTGAGAAAACGTCATCAGACACAGGTTAAAGATGCAATTACGTTAAATCTTGCACTCGCAAAACATGCCAACTTTGCTACTTCATATCACAAAAAATATACGTAATACATGGATATAATTACTATATATAGAAAGTAAGCATCCCTATATAGTATTAGGGCATAAAATTACCAACTTCTGAAAATAGGCCAAAATTGACCCTTAGTGTACCTTCTTTTAAAATCAAAGCAAGAAATTTTATAAAATTAGAAAACATGCATTTTGTTTCTTGGAAAGTTTTTTGACATAGGCCTAGTAACATGTGAAAAGAATTATTCCTGTACATATAATTAACAGAAAGACATATTTAATGAAAAGTGAAATATCAAAGAGCAATTGTATGACAAATGCATGCATTAATGTTTAATAAAGTTGTGGAAATAACTTGTAATTTATGTGGAAAAAAAACCCACCCTTTACACTCAGGAGTCGAAACATCAGTTGAAATGTAAACCATCATTAGTTCGATCATTTACACATTTATCAGAACAAGAACACGAAGGTTTATATTGAATTTATAAAGAGAAGTGGATGTAGGGTATATCTGTCCACTTCTCTATCTTACAGAAGTGGACAGACATAATCTAATTAAAATCAGATCTTCTTTAACCGTTACACTGGAGAAGTGTAATGGTTAGAGAAGATCTGATTTTAATTAGATTGTGGGCAGACATAGAGTCTATGGCCAGTATGGGCTATGCCTGGCCACAATGAATAGCCTAATGGTCATCATAGACTCACTATACGGAATATTGGAACCATTAATACAACTCCGATTCCGTCGTGGTTTTAATATGTTAGTATGCCCAACGAGATCACGTTTTCTGCGTTAGCTTGGGCAACTTTCAATAGACAAACACTTAGTTATTAATAATTATTATCAGATATAGTGAGTTCAGGCACAGTTAAGTGTCGATTATGAAAGTTGAGGGGTGGGGAGCAAATGGAGATAAAAAGATTTACAAAGCAGTGACACGTCACTGACACCAGCTGAATTTCCATTTTTCAATACGGAATCCGCTCTGTCTCTCCAATGTCACAATGTCAGTCAGATAAATCTCCGATTACCTCGATACTTGCAATCAAAATTGCAAAATGTAATTAAGCACATAGAAGATAAAAACGTATTTAAATGCTTGGAGCACTGTTGACTAAATTTGACAAAAGTCTTTGAGGATGGAAGAACATGGGACCTGTTTGTGAGATGAAATGTTTCAGGAAGTTCAGATATATTAAATAAAACAATAACCGACCTACCAGCCCTAATTTTGAAGATGTTACCGGAAACACAAAGTGCGAAAATACTTCAATGGTTTCGGCACTTGGACGGGAAGAAGAAGAAGAACACTGTCAGATATTTTTTTTGGCCCAATGTTAGATGTGTATTTGTAAAAAATCAGCTCCATTTGTTTTAAAACCATATGAGGTGCTGTGACTCCTTCCTTCTTGTCCAATGTAATTTCGTCCTGTTTCAATTCATGTTAACTCTGTCTATTGGTTTTCTATCCTTAAGTATGTAACATCTCATTATGCCATGTTTGCAGTTTGGGGCGGTATCAGGAGAACTCCTACCCAGGAGAACCCGTACCCAAGAGAAGTCGTACCCTTCAATATCTGGGTAAATCTAGGTTCTGGTTCTCCTGGAGAAAAACTTTGTCATTTCTGTCATAAAAATATGAGTACGAGTTCTCCTGGAGAAAAATAAATTGTTATGAAAATCTAGGTACGAGTTCTCCCAGAGAAAAAAAAAACTTTATCATTTTATTAAATGGATTCTCCTGGAGAAAAACTGTCTTTTTTGTCATATAAATTCTGGCAAGAGTTTTCCTGGAGAAAAAGTTTGTCATTATATAGTAATCAAACTTTTGATGAGTTTATTTCACTAAGCAAGGATCGAAATTAACTTTCTTCACTACTAGCAAATTTTATCTGGTGGATTATTTTCCAACTAGCAAAATTTAGCTTTTACAAGCATTTTTCAATCGATGGCTGTTTTACATGAATTTAAGAAAACAAGCATGTCTCTTTATCAAAATATAGGGAAAATCTTTTAAAATCTCCTTTAAAGTGCAATAATAAAAATAAGATTGCGAATTCTTTCATTTAAAATTTAATGAATTATCAGACAACATACATGGTGCGGGTCATAGGGTACACTTGTGCGGCGTATTCACTGTCCAGAAATCTGCCACCTATTTACAAAATCATGTGGATTGAAATCTTGAAGACTGTTTGCGCCAATTCAAACTATATGTTCAAAACTTTTGGAAATTTCATCTAAAAAATTCTAGTTGAAAAGAAAACCCCGCGAATTCGAAGTGTTTGATTATAGAGTACAGAAGGACACCGCGTGAAACGGTGACACACTGTCATGTGTTGTTTCATGTAGACACGGACGAGATCAACATGCTTGCTATTTAAATCAGATGCCACTGAGATGCCCGAAGTGTGATTGAAGTTCGACATCACTGACTGAGATGACCCTGGCCTTAGTTATTTATTCGATCCACATTTACTTTTTCAATATTTGTATATTCATTCTGTAAAGCGTTTCTATGCACAAGACAAAATTATTGTAAACTTCAAAGTACAGCCAATAAACCGAGGAAATCCGGGAAAAGATCGGGGTTTTTTTCACTCGCTAAAAGTTGCGATCACTTGTGATTTTTTACTCACAATTTCAATTTTTAACTCGCATTTAGCGAGTATTTCCCCTTAATTTCGTTACCTGCTAAGAATCGTACCATTTTAGGTATTGGAATCTGGGTACAATTTCTCCTTGAAAAAATCGAGGATTTCATATATTATACACAATTTACTATATATATGAACATGCCTTTCAATTGTATTAAAAAGTAAATACAAAGATCATACTTGTTTGTTGTTTTGTTTTTTCATTTGAATTGCTGTTTGGCTTGAGAAGATAATTAGTATAATTATTGCAATTAAACACCAATTTTAAACCTGCGACAAAGTATTTTTATAACGTACCTCTATTCTCCGGCATATGGAGAACTCAAACCCAGATTTATATGACAAAATTTTTCTCCAGGAGAACTCATACCCATATTTTTATTTGATAAATGACAAAGTTTTTCTCCAAGAGAACTCGTACCCACATTTCTATTTGATAAAATGACAACGTTTTCCGGGTGCATAGAATCACTGAAATTACCGCTAATCACCGAAATTACTGCAGAAATGACCGAAATTACCAATGAAGGGGCCGAAATTACCTCAGTATATGTTCATCTATATACCATCTAGTCACACATCCAATTTCATGAAGATTGGTAACGATTTGAAGGAATTGTTTCCATAAAACCGATTATTGTGACGTGTGAATCTGAGTTACTTCCCTTTACCGATAGGTACTCAGTAAGCGAACTATGAATAGCCAGTAAATTCCAAATGGCAATATAAAATTCAGGTCAAATATTTTATTTTATCTATTTATCACACATTGTATAAATCAATACCATGAATACGATATATATAACATGCCCCGATGGGAAATAACTCGTATAAATTTACGCTTCACATTAATCGGTTTAATGACCATAACTCCTTTAAATTGTTACCAATCTTCATGAAATTTGATGTGTGACTAGATAGTATATAGATAAACATACATTTCGGTCCCTTTATTGGTAATTTCGGTCATTGCTTTGGTAATTTCGGTGATTAGCGGTAATTTCGGTGATTCTATGTACCGACGTTTTCCTCCAGGAGAACTCTTACCCACATTTCTATTTGATCAAATGACAAAGTTTTTCTCCAGGAGAACTTGTACCCACATTTCTATTTGATCAAATGACAAAGTTTTTCTCCAGGAGAACTCGTACCCAAAATTTTTGGTACGAGTTCTCCTGGGTACGGATTCTCCTGGGTACGAGTTCTCCAAAAGTCTTTGGGGCTCTGATTTGAATTAGAAATAAAATCTATTTTATGTTACGACCCAAGCACCTGTGTATCAGATGTACATTTTACCTCATCTTTGACCATTCCCGATTGTTTTTTCCTATTCCACTCCGTATAGTACAAACAAGTGCCATTTCTATCAAAAATATATAGGGTGTACACCGTCATTTTTGATAACCGGAAGTGCCGAGCAACATCTATCAAGCTTAGGTGCGATAAAATATAGTTCTATTCAATAATGAAGTTATATTAATCAAAATTCAAATTTAGTAATAATTTTCATAATGAATTACTCTGTATATGGTAATAAAGGTAATAAGTCAGTTAAATAAAAATAAAACATCAAATTATACCGGAAGTTGATATGTTAACGGATGAATATCTGAAGAAAACAAATTTTCAAACATGTTTTAGCGAATCTTTGAAGAGGTAAAGTTACATATATTTATGACTTTCCAATTGAATATGTCTAGGTTACTGACAGCAAAAAATATATACATAAGATTTTGATCATTATGCGTGAAATATGGTGCATTCATAGAGCATATATATTATTTTTATGTCCTCCCGAATTTGCTTTGTCACTGTTTACATTGTAAATACTATGCCATACTACGCTCATTAGGGATATTCAGTTAGTGCATTGCTATATTCTCATGTGTGTACGTAGGTGTAACGGAGTGTGCATGTATGTATTTTGCATCAATGATAATCTTGACGGTGGCACCGTGCTACAGTTCAGACAAATGTCCGATATTCCTCAGACTCTTACCCCCGCTTTTTAAAAATGTGACATGTGTAGGACAAGTCAGATCGGAAGCATATTGAAAAGTGGGAATTCAGTGACGTGACACCAGCTGGAGTTGTTACTTTAAACATTTAAACAGCCCCATCACTGAAGCATCACTTTGAATTAGAGCACCTCATATTAACAATCTCTCTCTTTGTGCATGATGGCAGAACACAAATATGCAAAATTCCAAATGGTGTCAAATTAGCAAGTTTGAATGGTGACAGCATTGTATTTTGATTAATCTGTAGAATTATCATCTAAATATGGACCTCATCTCATCGATGAGGGTACTTCCACAAAGTTGTAAAGGGTATACTAGGCAAAGTAGCGACAACAGCTGGTGTCGCTGAATTCCAACTTTACAATATGGCCTTTGCTTTTACTCCCCCAGCATATGTCACAATGTAAAAGTGGGTGTAACAGGGTTAGAAACTAACGTAAGCCCATCTGTCCTTGACTGATAAAAATCACGATGGACACATTGATTTGTTTATCTATATCAGTCCAAATCTGCACATTCGGACTAATAGAACTATTTCAAAATTAGAATAAAAGATCTCTTTGTGAAATGTATCAAATGATTTTAAAATCCAAAGGCAAAGGTAAAACAATAACTCTAAAATTTGTTTTCTGGAAAGTCCCTGATCTTATTAATAGAATCATCCAGTCTGTGTCATTAAAGCGTTTTGCAATATAGACAGTTTTAACAGTGTGGATTTAAGCGCTACTGAAAGAATGACAAAATTGAAATCGAAACGCCATGTGGCAATACATAAAAGCTGAAAAGGTGTTGGAAACCTGTTGCAAAACTCATCAAAACAAAAAGATTCTGACAAAAGCTAGAAAGAACATGACAGGGCTTATTGAAAAGGAGAAATGATCAAAAAGTTTTCAGGATAATAATTAGTTGGAAATGGTTGCAGTATGACCAGCAGAAACAGTTGATGTTTTGTTCTTTGTGTGAACAGTTCGCCAATTTGGACAGCAATAAAAGTTAGTTTTGAATTATAACAATAGATGTCTTGCATTGTTTCATTATTTTTTTATTTAAGTTTCAGTTAAATGGCAGATTGATTAATTTCTCTGCAGACTGATAGTAAAATATTGTCTATCAGTCCGGTTTGACTGATAAACTGGAAAGTTAGTTTTCAGCCCTGTGTAAGAGTTGGAGGAATCTCAGATAAGGCATATGCAGTGCTCATCAGTTATATCCACTGGTTCATTATATACTAACAGTATTCTATGTTGCAAAGATGGCATTCATTCAATTGTAAACAGTGACAACTAATAGTGACAACGCTTCTGTCTGTTTTATACTAGGTTAGAAATAGCAAGATAGATTCTTTTTGATTTACAAATTTATTGATTTGATATTGTTTAACGTCCCACTCGAGAATTTTTCACCCATATGGAGACGTCACCATTGCCGGTGAAGGGCTGCAAAATTTAGGCCTATGCTCAGCACTTACACCCTTTGAACAGGGAGGGATCTTTATCGTGCCACATCTGCTGTGACATGGGACCTCAGTTTTTGCGGTCTCATCCGAAGAACCACCCCACTTAGTCGCCTTTTACAACAAGCAAGGAGTACTGAGGACCTATTCTAACTTGAGTCCCCAACTCTATACAACTTATTTGACATACCTTTATACCTTTATTGCAGACCATTGTACTTTGGCTTGATGATTACACTGTCCCTTTCAGTATTAATCACAAATTATAATGTTAAATATTTGTTTTTAATGTGTAAGTAGAATTGAACTGTAATTCATCAGGCATCAAAGTATGAGTTCGTTTTATGTGAATCAACCATTCTGATGTGGTAGACAGATTAAAATTAGAAAATGTCTAAATTGTAACAATGATTTGGACCTAGAGAAGTTTACAGGATAATAATTTGATAATGTTTCTTGATTTTACATTAATTGTAGGTTAGTTGTCAAAATCATTGTCAAAGAAGACACTCGATATTCATGGAAGAATTACAAGACAGCTTGGAAGAGTATGAGGTGAATGAAGACGTTCCTGTGGTAATAAATCGAAATACAACTAGAATGGACGATTACACCATTGATAATGTACCATCTAATGACTCGATGGGCCTGATGCAGACTGGTCCATTTATTGTACACGAATCAAGGGCACCTGCTGGAGGGGAGTTTGATTTCACGAGGATTGGTATGGAAGAAAATCAAACCAGGTCGAGTTTAGTCTATCGTCGATCTGGTCCCGAGGGAAGTCCGGCCTTTAATGCCAGCAGTGGTTTTCTGCCTCAACGAACAACAGATGAGGAATCTGTCATCTTCAGGCCTGTAGGTCAGCTGGATTTTTCTGCTTTAGATGACACAGAAAGAAATGAAGACTTGAGTAGAAATAGGCCAGTTTCAACACCTGAGAAAAATGGTTCTCAGACTATGTATATGGCGGCAGAGAGGGAGGAAGTGTATGGGTCACAAGACATGGATGATGCTTCTCGAAATGATTCCCCTGCGGCCGGGTTTTTTGAAATGAACCAGTCTCCTCGACGGAGTAGTGAAAGTGAAGAGGAATTAGATAGTCGTGTGATATTCTCTCCACTCAACAAAATGGATAATGGGGACTTGGCAGAAAATATCCCCAGATTTGAATTTGAACAACAGTTATCAGGAAATGCAAAATTTCGAAATGATGATCTTGAACAGAGATTTCATGAACCAACTCTAGCAAAATCCTCACCCAAAGAAATGGCAAAATCTAGTCCTGGATCATTGCTAAGATATATGTCTCCAGGGGAGGTAAATGTTGCTAGAAATCAGCACATCAATTCCCCTGTATCTATTAAGAATATCCCGGACGTGGAAAGGAGGGAGGTTTTTGTATCCATTCCGGCTGTTGACCAACACCGGGAAAGCATGGGGGCCTCACCAAGCAGTGCCCAAACTAAGGAATATCAGAAAGCCCAAAGAGAAACTTATAGTCAAGAAAAACCTGTGTTCAGTCAAGAACCCAGAGTAACTCATGTTCATCTTCATGGCAATGCATCTTGGGATATTCCAGTGTCTGAGAGTTCACAGCAAACTCACAGCAAAGTGGTAAAACCTCAACAGAAAGCATTGAATGACCGGCGTCCCTTTGTGTCCTCTGTGAGGAGCGAGTCTTACAATACATTTTTACAGAACAAAGAATCCCAACTACCAAGACCCAAAACCAAGGGCTCTGATGCCAGTAAGTCAACGGACGCTTCTAAAGCAAGCACGCAAAGACCGGAGACTTCCAGACACGGTGCCGGTGAAAAGAAAATCTCTGGACCTATCCCATCTCATGCAGAAAGTCGAGTAATGGCCAGAAGAAACATGGCAAGTGGTCAGGGAGAGAGACAAGTGAAAACAGAACATACCAGAAGGACGCTGGAGGAGAAACCGTCTAGGTCGTATCCAGGGAGTGGTGCAGCCAAGGTTAATGACCATTCCCCTGTCCATCCAGCAGCCAATGTAGTGACCCAGATTCAGCATTACCAATCAGACGGAGAGGAGATAACTCACAGACATGTAAAGGCAAGTGTCTGAGTTCTAAATATAGAAATCAACAAGTGTCTGAGTTCTAAATATAGAAATCAACAAGTGTCTGAGTTCTAAATATAGAAATCAACAAGTGTCTGAGTTCTAAATATAGAAATCAACAAGTGTCTGAGTTCTAAATATAGAAATCAACAAGTGTGTCAGTTCTGAATATAGAAATCATGTTGTGTTCCTAAAAAACAAATAGATCTCACACATACAGAAAAAACAGAAATATGAACTGAAGAATTGTAAAATCGATGTGGTATGAAGACCAGAAGTGTATGTATTACACTCTATACAGTGTATATGCTGTATCTATATAATTATGTTTCCCAAACAAAGTTTGGGAACATATTGTTTTTACTCTGTTTCTTCTTATTATTATTATTATTATGTTCCCCAAACAAAGTTTGGGAACATATTGTTTTTACTCTGTTTCTTATTATGTTCCCCAAACAAAGTTTGGGAACATATTGTTTTTGCTCTGTTTCTTCTTATTATTATTATTATTATGTTCCCCAAACAAAGTTTGGGAACATATTGTTTTTACTCTGTTTCTTATTAAGGTCTTCCGTCTCCTGCGGAAGACCTTACTATTATTGTTCGCGTTCTTCTTCTTCATTATTATTATTATTATTTTCCTTGGTAGTACACGCGTTTTTCTCAGCCATTTCTCGATCGATTTTCACGAAATTTTCAGGAAAGATGTCTTTTGGTGACGAGACTTTGCTTGCAAAATTTCGTGCTTGACGTCACTTCCGGTCAGGAGTTATCTCTCTTTTAGTGACTTTTTGAAGGCCTTGTTGTCCACACATCTCCTCCGTTAGTTTTGAAGCTAGAGTCTTGAAATTTCTACACAAGATAGAGTAAACATTTTAGAAGATTTGTGGGGGATTCGATTTTACCGGAGGCGATTTGCCTAAACGCTCGCCTGGACCTGAAAAAATGGATGCCAAAATTTTTCGCCCATTTCGGCGATTTTTGACCTTTGATCTCCAATATCTTTTTTCTTGCAAATATTTTGTTAAGACATGTAGAACAAAAGTTGTGCACATTTACGAGATCTTTTCGAAAATATCAAGATTTAGGGGCTAGCCCCTTAAATTAGGGATCTAGAAGGGCTCAAAGTCTAGATCAAATATCTCAAAAATCGTTAATATTTTGGTATAAATCAAAGAACAAAATTTGTTCATCTCAACAATCCAAATCTATTCATATAAAAATTTAGATCATATGTTACGTAATAAGGGATTTTAAGGGCCAAAACAATAAAAAATTTACCCCTTGTATCTCGAAAACGACAAATATTTTGAAAAGCAATAAAGAACAAAAGTTGTTCAGAATGATGATCTGAACAATATGCATATTTCGTTTTTACCCTATGTGGCCCCGTTAGGGAGCTACAGTTTGGCCCCTAAAAATTACTTCTAGAAATAACTCGAGAACGGTAAAGAATTTCTAAATACTTGCTGAACAAAAAATGTTTGAAATGTCATGACCTTTCTTACGATATCAAGCAAAAGGGGCTGACCCTTTAAATTAGGGGCCCAGAAGGGTCCAAAGGTTTATGAGAATATCTCAGAAACTATTAATATTTTGTAATAAGTCATTGAAGCGGAAATGTTCATCTAAACAAGCTTGTTCTTATCAAATCAAAAAGTAGGTCATATGTTACGTAATAAGGGATTTTAAGGGCCAAAATCATAAATAATTGACGCCTCATATCTTGAAAACGACAAATATTTTGAAAAGCATTATTGAACAAAAGTTGTTCAGAATGATAATCTAAACAATATGTACATTTCGTTTTTTCCCTATGTGGCCCCGTTAGGGAGCTACAGTTTGGCCCCTAAATATTTCTTGTAGAGATAACTCGAGAACGGTAAAGAATTTCTAAATACTTGTTGAGCAAAAAATGTTTCAAATGACAAGGCCTTTCTTACGATATCAAGCAAAACGGGCTGGCCCTTTAAATTAGGGGTTCAGAAGGGTCCAAATGTTTTTGAGAATATCTCAGAAACTATTAATATTTTATAATAAGTTGTAGAAACGGAAATGTTCATCTCAACGAGCTTGATCTTATCAAATCAAAAAGTAGGTCATATGTTACGTAATTAGAGATTTTAAGGGCCAAAATCGTAAATATTTGACGCCTCATATCTTTAAAACGACATATTTTTTGAAAAGCATTATTGAACAAAAGTTGTTCAATGTGTCATAACCTATCGATCAATATCAAAAAATGGGTCTGTGGGCCTCATGGCTCGCCTGTAGACTCGATTTTTGTCGATATCAGTCGATTTCAAAAACTTGTAACTGGTAAATATTTTGTAAGGACATATTGAACAAAAGTTGTTCAGTTTATCGAGATCTATCGATTGATATCAAGAAATAGGCCTATGGTCCTAATGGCTCGCCTGTAGAGTCGATTTTTTGTCGATATCGGTCGATCTCAATAACTTTTTACAGGTAAATATTTTGTAAAGACATATAGAACTAAAGTTGTTGAGTCTATAGAGGGCTAACAAATGACATCAAGAAATAGGCCCGCGGGCCTTATGGCTCGCCTGGAGAGTCGAATTTCAAACGAATTTCACCGCAACTTTGCTTCAGAAGCTTATGATATGAAAAATTGATTATATCTAAAGTGTCTTAAAGTCGGAAACTAAATTGGGACTCATTTGTCTTTTTTTTTTTTTTTTTTTAACTCCGAGTGCATCAACAAATCGGACGGAAGACCTACTCGTTGCTCGCAACGAGATCGTGTCTAGTTATTATTATTATTCTTTTTCTCCGGTACTTTTTTGTCCGGTAGTGTTCTCAGAAACTACAAAAGGGATCGATATGAAACTTTCCAGGATGATAGTATAGCGTTTGTAGATGTGCATAGTGATAGTCATTTTGTTTGCACGTGCATGCACGCGCGCACACGTGCATTGCAATTTTGGTACAAAAAATGGAAAATCAGAATATTGAAGGAAGCGATATAAAACCTAAATAGGATGATAGTATATCATTTGTACATATGAAAAATAATAGTTATTTTGCCAGCACGCGCACGCATGCGCGTGCACACGCATTACAAAATTTGTACGCTAACTTTGGAATCAGTCTAACTTTTTTGTTGTTCATTGAAATGGCTTGAAATTCATATCATAGGTAGATATTGAGACCCTTAACTGATTTACATGGTCAAAATTACCAATTTGCACGCGCATGCACGTGCGCTTCATTTTGATTGGATAATGCTAAAACGTTTGTAACTATCTTATTTATGAAGCAAATGAGATGATATTCACAGCATATGTAGACAATATGTGTATCTATATGTTGGTGTAACAAAAAATGCCAACGCACACGCGCATGCGCGTGCAACGTTTTTTAAATGTTCAATTTTTAAAGGACGATAACGTTTTTGTTTTTCATCAAATTCTATTCATATTAGGGGTTTAGATGTATCTTGGTACTCCTTACAAATTGCTGTGGTTAGAATTACTGCTCATCACGTGCATGCACGTGTGCTGATTTCTGATTGGACGATTTTAAAATCGCTATAACTTCCTTATATTTGGTGGAAACGTTATGAAATTCATACTGTGGGTATATGATACAAATGCCTGTTGAACGACATCAACAAAAATTCGGAATCATACACGCGTGCGCGTGTATGCACGTGCAACGCTTTCTTTCATTTCTTGGTACTGAAATGACCATATTGAACGTACTACATGTAATTAAAGGCTAAAATAAAATGATTTTTTCCTATAGATTCACAAGGACATCACTTTTTAATTGGGGGAGGTTTGGGGAACATCTGTAACGGTCCCCGTTACAATTAGAACTAGTTACTATTGGTGTTGGATTTGTGTTTTTATGTTGCTAGTGGAACTGTGATATGGACCCTATTCAGTACTGAATTACTAGGGTATTCATCATTCAGTTGGTATGAGATGTATATTTTGTGTTGGTTGTTTGCATTATGTCATTGTGATATGAAAACAATGGTAGCATTGTGTAATTTGTATTATCGATAAAAGTCCATTATGTAGAAATTTTCCCACGATTCCACTGGTTTTATATCCCCCATATTGCAAAGTAACTAGACTTTTATATCCCCCTGTAATACATAGTAAGTTCTAGACTTATATCCCCCATAATGCAAAGTAACTAAACTTTATATCCCCCCCCCCCCCCCATAATACAAAGCAATTGATAGACTTTTATATCCCCCATAATACAAAATAACTAGACTTTTATACCCCATACTTGTGTTTTGTCATAAAACGGCAAAGAATCGTAACAGACAATCAGGGAATGTAACAGACAATCAGGGAATGTAACAGACAATCAGGGAATGTAACAGACAATCAGGGAATGTAACAGACAATCAGGGAATGTAACAGACAATCAGGGAATGTAACAGACAATCAGGGAATGTAACAGACAATCAGGGAATGTAACAGACAATCAGGGAATGTAACAGACAATCAGGGAATGTAAAGTTTTGTATATTTTTTTTTTTAGGAGAATGTAGATGTCCAAGGAATGGAGGAGGTACGCAGTCAACTGCAGAATATGCTCCGATTTTCTTCTGCCTCCGGATTGGGTAGGATGAAAATTTACACAATTTTAAAATCATAATCATGATGATGCTTTGAATTGATTATAAGTTATTGCTCAAGTCTAGCTCTATAAATAGAGTTCAATTCATTCAGGTTAAGTTGGAAACTTAGATTACATAACTACATCACGTTACAGGTGTTTTGAAAAATGGAAACATTTGATAGATTGTTAAATCCTTACTTTGGCAGGCGGTGGTAATCAGATGGACTACTGTGATGATGGGTTTATGACGGAGATGCAGGCAGCGCAAGAAATGATGCATTATCCAGGAGACCACTCTGTAATAAGGTCAGGAGTCGAGTGATAAGGTCAGGGGTCAAGTAATAAGACCAGGAGTCGAGACACAGTCACATCAAGTGTTTAGAAATACATCAATTTTAAATGAAAGCACAGGAATATTGAGGTCAAGCGGT
Source organism: Ostrea edulis (assembly GCF_947568905.1). NCBI lineage: Eukaryota > Metazoa > Mollusca > Bivalvia > Ostreida > Ostreidae > Ostrea > Ostrea edulis. The sequence continues at coordinate 70,341,657 of NC_079172.1, read as the reverse complement.
GTAGTTTGTATGACCTTGAAAATTTTTATATTGTATGGACCAAATTTGTCCATCAAAGCATGAAAATTCAAGTTAAAGTTTTAAATCTGAAATTTTCTTTTTCACACTGCCAATAGACCGAGGAAATCCGGAAAAAAGATCTTCTTTTTTTTCACTCGCAAAAAGTTGTGATCACTTGTGATTTTTTACTCGCAATTTTAATTTTTAACTCGCATTTAGTGAGTATCCCCTTAATTTCGTTGCCTGTAAAAAGTGTGTGTAATAATTATTAAAATACTGGTGTTATTACTGAAGTAAATGATATAGAGCAATTTTCATTGAATTCAGTTTTTGGTGACAAAATTGCAGTTTTTACTTCTTTAAATTATATATATATGAGAGTGATATTTCTGAAGATGATGATGTTTTGATGTAGTGGTAGAAATAATGAGAGTGATATTTCTGAGGATGATGTTGTTTTGATGCAGTAAAGTAGTAGAAGTGATGAGAGTGATATTTCTGAAGATGATGTTGTTTTGAGTATATACATGAGAGTGATATTTCTGAAGATGATGTTGTTTTGAGTATATACATGAGAGTGATATTTCTGAAGATGATGTTGTTTTGAGTATATGCATGAGAGTGATATTTCTGAAGATGATGTTGTTTTGAGTATATACATGAGAGTGATATTTCTGAAGATGATGTTGTTTTGAGTATATACATGAGAGTGATATTTCTGAAGATGATGTTGTTTTGATATAGTGGTAGAAATGATGAGGATGTGTCTGAACTTCTGGAGAACTTCCCCAGCTTTTCCTCCAAGATGTGGTCAGACACGTCTAATCTGAACAGAAGCGAGTCTTCCCTGTATAACGAAAACCAGAGACTGAGAGAGGTGATCGAGAAAGAACGCTACAGGCGAAAGGTATGTCACGTCAGCTTAAAACCAGAGACTGAGAGAGGTGATCGAGAAAGAACGCTACAGGCGAAAGGTACGTCATGTCAGCTTAAAACCAGAGACTGAGAGAGATGATCGAGAAAGAACGCTACAGGCGAAAGGTACGTCATGTCAGCTTAAAACCAGAGACTGAGAGAGATGATCGAGAAAGAATGCTACAGACGAAAGGTACGTCATGTCAGCTTAAAACCAGAGACTGAGAGAGGTGATCAAAAAAGAACGCTACAGACGAAAGGTACGTCATGTCAGCTTACAATGAGAAGAGAGGTTGTTTGTTTATTGGGGTAGAATATTCATATTTAATAAGAAATGTGTGGGTATTGATTAGAAGTAGGTTAAATGATTAAAATAATACATATAGTACAGTAATGTTGTGTTTTGGATATTTTCAGCACTGTGAGCAGTACATTCAGAAACTTAATGTCAAGGTAAGTCTTCATGAGCAAACAATATACTATGAAATAAATGACAAAAGATACATAAAAATATATACTGCTTTTTTCTGTAAAATTGTCAGAGAAATTTTAAGAGTTACCTGTATTTTGTGATGGTGGTGTTGTATTGATGTGAACATGTTGTAGTTATTGGAGAATCAGCAGCAGCTAGCGGTAGCCATATCTACAGACAAGAGAAAGGACCTCATGATAGAACAGTTAGACAAGGTAGTGTAATAGTGAAGGACCTCATGATAGAACAGTTAGACAAGGTAGTGTAATAGTGAAGGACCTCATGATAGAACAGTTAGACAAGGTAGTGTAATAGTGAAGGACCTCATGATAGAACAGTAAGATAAGGTAGTGTAATAGTGAAGGACCTCATGATAGAACAGTTAGACAAGGTAGTGTAATAGTGAAGGACCTCATGATAGAACAGTTATACAAGGTAGTGTAATAGTTAAGGACCTCATGATAGAACAGTTAGACAAGGTAGTGTGATAGTGAAGGACCTCATGATAGAACAGTTAGACAAGGTAGTGTGATAGTGAAGGACCTCATGATAGAACAGTTAGACAAGGTAGTGTAATAGTGAAGGACCTCATGATAGAACAGTTAGACAAGGTAATGTAATAGTGAAGGACCTCATGATAGAACAGTTAGACAAGGTAGTGTAATAGTGAAGGACCATGATAGAACAGTTAGACAAGGTAGTGTAATAGTGAAGGACCTCATGATAGAACAGTTAGACAAAGTAGTGTAATAGTGAAGGACCTCATGATAGAACAGTTAGACAAGGTAGTGTAATAGTGAAGGACCTCATGATAGAACAGTTAGACAAGGTAGTGTAATAGTGAAGGACCTCATGATAGAACAGTTAGACAAGGTAGTGTGATAGTGAAGGACCTCATGATAGAACAGTTAGACAAGGTAGTGTGATAGTGAAGGACCTCATGATAGAACAGTTAGACAAGGTAGTGTGATAGTGAAGGACCTCATGATAGAACAGTTAGACAAGGTAGTGTGATAGTGAAGGACCTCATGATAGAACAGTTAGACAAGGTAGTGTGATAGTGAAGGACCTCATGATAGAACAGTTAGACAAGGTAGTGTGATAGTGAAGGACCTCATGATAGAACAGTTAGACAAGGTAGTGTAATAGTGAAGGACCTCATGATAGAACAGTTAGACAAGGTAGTGTAATAGTGAAGGAATAAATGTTACGGCTGTTTGTATTGTAGGGTTATATGAACAGTGGAAGAATCTGGTAACTGAAACCAACTGTTTTTAAACGGCTTTATTTTGCGATTTACTAGAGATGAACTTGTTTCGAGGCGACTAAATTATCTTAAACACACAAGATACATCAAAGGACTGGTTAGCAACAAGAAATATAGTTTCAATGATGGGGTCCTCGCGAAAATTTCTCGCACGCAAATAAAAGTTGGTTTACAGTTTACAGATGTAAGGTTTTCATGTCAAGTTGAGAAGTCGATGCTTTTATCAAGAAATATGTTAAATTGAAAAAGCAAGGTTTGTTTCTGACATTTATTTAGATATTGTAACATGAAATGGGATGAGAATAGTTTTGTAGTGTATTGTAGAAGTGGTTCACTGTTTTTTGTAGCAACTAGCAAAAGTTGTGGAGGGATGGAAGAATCGTGATGACGACAAAGAACAGATGTTAGCAAAGTTAAAGAATGAGAAAGTGAAAATAGAAGAGAAGCTAGCTAATCAAAATGAGGTTAGTGTTATGTGTTAGGATATTTATTTAAGGTCATACGCAACGTTTTTTTAATAATATATAATTTTTCGTGACATTTCAGGTATAATGCACTTGCATTCTATCTTGTTTCTACAAAATAAAAATGGTACGAGGGTGGGTCAATAAGTAACCAACCTAACTTATTTCCGGTTGAGATCCACCTCTTCCTTTTCAATTTAATTGCCCACTAGTGTGATGCACTTAGACCAATGGTGTTCAAGTGCCATCAGCCCAGAACTGAAAAAGTCAAGGTCCTTTCCATTGACCCACTCCTCAACTGCCGTCACGACTTCTTCGTCAGATCGGAAATGATGTCCACGGATATCCTTTTTCAAGTTTGGGAAGAGTAAGAAGTCACTAGGAGCTAGGTCAGGCGAATAGGCAGGATGTGGTATTAATTCATACTCGTTTTGCTCTACAGCATCCATTGCTACTTTACAAGTGTTGACTCTCGTGTTGTCCTGTTGCAGCAAAACACCTTTAGAGAGTTTACCTCGGCGTTTTTCACAGATGGTGGTTCTCAGCTGGTCTAGCAAGTTTGCATAGTACACTCCAGTTATTGTACTTCTCTTGGGTAAAAAGTCCAACATAATGATGCCTTTTTGCATCCAAAAATACTGTGGCCATCACCTTGTCAGCAGATGGTTGCGTTTTAAACTTCTTTGGTCTCAGGGACCCAGGCCTTACCCACTGACAACTCGGAGCTTTATTCTCTGGCTCATGATAATGAACCCAAGTCTCATCTACAGTCACCAGACGCAAAAGAAAATCATCTTTTGACCTAAAACGCTTCAACAAGGTGCTGCATATTGATGCTCTGATTGCCATTTGCTCATCGCTAAGGGATTTGGGGACCCAACGGGCTGTTAGCTTGCGCATACCTAAACGATCATGTAAGATTGTTGAAACACTACCATGTGAAATGCCTAATGCCTGCACTATTTCTTCCACCTGAATTCGCCTATCAGAGTATACCAACTCCCATTCTTTCTTACACATTTCTTCGTTGGTGGCATCCAGTGGGCGTCCAGACCTAGCTTCATCTTCTAAAGACGTTCTACTGCGTTTGAATTCCCCTACCCAGAATTTAACCTGAGTATAAGATGGTGCAGAAGACCCATAAATATCGGCTAACTCGCCGTGTATTTCCTTGCCTGTTTTACCTTTTAAATACAAGTACCGAATTATAGCACGGTGCTCAACTTTAGATGAAAAGCATGCCTTTGCGTTACTAGCCATGTTTGACATTCAATATCTAATTAAAGAATGACTCAATACACGTGCGATTTTGTACCCAGGTATAAAACATGCATTAAAATTAGGCATGAAAATCGTGACCGTCTCGGTCAATCGGAAATGGGATAGGCTGGCTGACTCACCCTCGTATATATTACCAAGTTTGTTTTAGATTTAGCATATTTTGATAATTCCTGGTTGTGAAAAGTAAAAATGTAAATTCTTATGTAATACAGAAGGTTGTATATACAGACAATACACTAACTAAGTTATTGTAGCAAAGAAGGGAAGAAAAATCTTTGGATCAATCAGGGATCGACAATTGCATTACGAGTTAGGTGATCTAACTACTGACCTACGCAGGCTGATATAATGTATATAAAGTATTGTAATATTACTACAAAGTATAATCTAAACCTAATTTTGAAATCATACACAAGAACTTTTCATATCGAGGAGATGAAAATGTAATTTTAGAGAAAGTGTCAGAAAGTTTGCGTATGACCTTAATTGCAGGAAATCTGTAATGGGTGTACCATTCCTGTTTTTAAAAATCCTCCATAATTCATCAAGAGAGAGTAAAATATTTAATTTGGTCATTTAGAAAGATTAATTACCACATTGTCCATTCCAGATGATTAAGAACTTCGAGAAAGACATGGCAGAAGCTTTAGAAGAAATGAAAAACGAAAAAGACAGGGCTAGTATTGAGATTGACACTCTGAAGGCTCAGGTAAGGACAATTACAAACAGACACTTTGCTAAACCTCACATGTTATGCTCATATTAATCAGAGGGATAAACATCTTTGGTACCAGACATGATTTTTCTCTGCTTTAAAGTGGAATTCTGCTTTCGAAACTGGAAAAATCCATTCTCTATATTACGATTTTGCTTCTAGAAATTTTTAGGTTCAATAGATTTCACCGTTTACTTATCTTATTTTCCGAAATATCCAGTTTGGCTTTGAATTTTAATTAACGGTCAGTATTTCTTGATTGTATTCTTTGCGTTGATTGGTTGAATCATTATGATGTCACCCAATCAGCAGAATGTACACTGATTGTAAACACGTGAGCCTTAAATAAGTGTCTGCGAAAATAGCACAAAGATACGACAGCAATGGTTAAGGAGGTTTGCTACACCAGAGAAATTTGATGTAGATGAAAAATGGAGGATATGTACAACAAAATTTTGAAGCTGGAAATTTTTTTTAATTTACTTTATTTTGTCAAAAAATACAGTTTAAGTAGAAGGTAATCTGAATAAAATTTAAAACCCCTGCTGGACTCGAACCTGGGACCTACAGTTCAGCGGTCGGTATTCTAACCTACTGAGCTACTCGGCTATGTATTTAAATGGAAAAGGAAAAGTCTAATATTGCTGATATCGATTTTTTCATCCATGTTTTTAAAGGAAGTCAGCCATTATGACGATGTAGAGTACTACCTTAAGATGGTTGACAAGGTCCAGCTTTTGAAAAACGTTTTAGCAAAGTGTTGGTAGATTGCAGCAACAGTTTTGGTCTAAATTCACTAAATGACAATTTATGATTTACAATACCTGTAAAAAGGAATTTGTGATTCACAAGGGGGGGGGGGGGGGGGGGTTAGATGTTATAAAAATGTGTTCTGTTTTCTATTGATATTTCTAGTGAAATACATTATTTTAACCCAATTTTTACAGTTATCTTTGTTTTGTCTAATAAATCAACTTTTATGAAAATTCATATGAATATCTATATTGACATCAAAAATCATTTAAAAATGATAACTTAAAACTTAAAAATTGACCTGAAGGTAGGTGGGGAAACAATACTATCATTTGCAGTTCTTACCACCCGGTCATGTAAATTACCACTCTGCCATGTATTTAATGCATTCCCTGAATACCAAATATGTTTAACTGAACAGCCCTAGTTCTCCACGAAAATTTTTATGCAACAAGTATGTAATCATATGCAGTTATTACAGCTTGAAGTTAATACATTTGAAATTGTAGATATCAGAGAAGGAACGGGCTCGTTACCATGCTGAGGAGATATTGGAGTCTGAGCGTGAGCGGACTCAGCTAATTAACCAAGAATGGGAGAATCTAAAGGAGGCACAAGGCATGGCAGAGAAGAAGGTTCAACAGCTTCAGGATCGCCTTCGCTCGGTATGTAGAGCTCGAGCGGAGTAAGCAGGGGCTTCGCTCGGTATGTAGAACTCGAGCAGAGTAAGCAGGGGTTTCACTCGGTATATAGAACTCGAGCGGAGTAAGCAGGGGCTTCGCTCAGTATGTAGAACTCGGGGCTTCACTCAGTATGGAAAACTCAAGCAGAATAAGCGGGGCGCTTCACTCATTATGTAGAACTGGAGCGGGGGTTTGCTCGGTATGTAGAACTGGAACGGAGTAAGCAGGAGCTTCGCTCAGTATGTAGAACTCAGGGGGCTTCACTTGGTATGTAGAACTCGAGCGGAGTAAGCAGGGGCTTCACTCTGTATGTAGAACTTGAGCAAAGTAAGAGGGGGCTTCACTCGATACGTAGAATTCAGTAGAGTATGCCAGGGCTCGCAGACTCTGTATGTAGAACCCAAGCAGAGTCTACAGGGCTCACAAATCCTGTTGCCCAGTGTTTGTATTTACATATAGATTGCTTAATAGCGAGCGAAGACAAGCTCGCTCCAATGATTACGCAATTGAGTCATGTAATTTGCTCTTTATCAGCTGAAAAATGATGCTTTCAGAAAAATGCCACTGCAGTATATTTCTTTGACAACCCCGTAGATAAAACAAATGAATAGTTTGGAAAGTACCAGAAATTATTTTAAATTCCAGACCAGTTTTCCCATACCTTCATACGTTTTGTCGTAAATAATTGCTTGGTTTGAAAGAAAAATAATCGCAGCCAACGATGACATCATAATGCACTGTGTACATCAACGGCGTTATATTTCTTGCGTTAAATGAATTGCCTCAAGTCGTGTTGTAAGGTGTTATGGGTCTTCGCTCGTCTCAACGTTCACACCGTAAACATATTAGAAAATATCATATTTAAAACAAATTGAGATGTGCCAAACTCTAAAAACTATTTAATTGTGTTCAGAATTAACTTGTAAGTTGAAAACTCTTTTAAGCAAAATCTTTACTAGTATATTTAACCTATGTGAACAAAAATATGACACAAGTCTTGTTTACGTAACAAAGTATTGTAAACTCTGAATCTCTCTTGTAACTCGACAACTGACATTAAAATTTTTGCTGACCATTAGAAATACCTTAGTCTAGCATTGTAAACATTAAAAATGAGTGAGTGTATACTTATTTATAGTGGGCAGTGTACAGCTGGGAAAACCGGAGCCAATACTCGCTGGTTTCCCATGAAAATGCCAGAAATCTGGGATTACTGTAAATGTATTACATTTGGCTGTGTATTCTATTTAGCGCCTTTGGCGGAACGCAGCTTCCGCTAAATCAAGTACATCGCTAAATGCCATCCGTAAATCTAGATGTTTAAAGTAATTCAGGAATGCGCTAAATCAAATTTACGCTAACTTGTTGAAAAAACGATTTCCGCCAAATATTGTACACGCCAAATATAATACGTTTACAGTATATATACTTGGTCATATCATTAGATATGCTGCCAATTAGAATAAGAATGATAATGAAACAGCTGAGACAGTCCCAGATTCTGTAAAGCTATAAAAGATATGTTCAATCTATAATGTGATGAATATCATATCAGTGAAAAATTAAAACAAACTCAATCTAAATAAAACATGTATATGTATTAAGTTTTTAGTAGGACAAGTAGTGAATTTAATCTGGGCACTTGCTTTTAAAATGAATTTTTCAGCTCCTTGTACTGATAGAAATGGAGACCAACATCTCAGAATTTCTCTTGGTTTCATTTTTATCAAAATTACTCATTAGAAATACAAAGTTCATTAAAACGTTTCATTGGTTAAGATCTGAGAGTAACAGACCTCTTCTTCCCGGACTATTTCTGGTACACAACATTGGTATCATATTTTGGTCATACGTTGGAAACTCGGGTACTTTACCTGGAAGGAATCAGAAGATCGATGAATGTGTTACAGTTATTGAATTATTGTAGGAACAAGATGACTGGTTCAAGCGAGAGCAGGAACTACTGCAGAAGATTGATGAGGTGTCTGAGAACAACCAGAAAGTTCTGAATGAGGAGAGAGTGAGTGATGACTTTACATTGTACAAAATGGGGGCAGCATGGTGGTAGTGTAATGTACACAAACTAAGATAGACATTGGTATTTAAGTGTGGCCTTTCTATTACTTTTCCTGATCTAAAGGACTAAGTAAGCTTTTCTGACCATAGTCTATCTGTAATTTGTCTGTATTTCTGAAATAAATTTCACATTTTCAAATTTGCACAAAACAGCTGCATGCTCAGTTACCAACATCAACAAAAGAACGTTCTTCTGGTGACTGGTTGATTGAATATTGTTTAACGTCCCGATCAAGAATTTTTCACTCACATAGAGACGTTACCATTGCTGGTGAAGGGCTGCAAAATTTAGACCTATGCATTGCCCTTACGGCCTTTGAGCAGGGAGGGATCTTTATCGTGCCACACCTGCTGTGACACTGGACCTCAGTTTTTGTGGTCTCATCTGAAGGACCGTCCCATTTAGTTGCCTATTAATATGACAACCAAGTGGGTACTGAGGACCTGGTTTTGAAATAATTTATTTTATGTACAATGTATTTCTGAAATCTCTCCCTATTCCTCTGCTGTTATTACGTACAATTATAGATCTGCAAATTTATGAAACCCTAAATATGTTTTCAAATGGGTTATTTCTTCTTCGTAGTGAATGTGTAAATTATGTTTAAATCAGGTAAAGTGCAGTGAATGTGTAAATTACATGTTCAGATAAAGTGCATGTGTATGGATGATTCGATATGTAAATTAAATACAGTTAATATAAGATTTGTCATCCTTTTACTTCAATATTGTCTGTCATTCTCAAGATTGTCTGTCATTCTCAGGGGAAGTGTGAGGAAGCAGTGACTCTGTGTAAGGACATGGAGGAGAAGATCTACTCTCTCCAGACAGAGAGTCGTAAGTTTGAGATGGAGCTGGACGCAGCAGTCAGGGAGAAGGTGCGTTTCGGTTTTATTAACGGAGACTAACAGATAGTTTATAAATAATGTAATGTACTGTAAATTCCTTATTTTACACGAGAACTTGATGTCACGATAAGCCTCGTGGACGTCAGATCACGGGATCATGAATTCGCGAGTGGTCTATTGATCAAGAGTGTTTACATGGATTTCAGCAATAAGAAAATAAAATTGAGTAATTTTATTCGTGTGTGTGGTGCTTATTGCGAGAAATTGCACGATGATAAATTCCCTGGGAATGTTTAGGAATCTACAGTATATTTTTATACGTCAGTCAAAGACTGGATGTATTATGGTATACCGTCGTCCATCTGTCTGTCCGGACCTTATAGGCAAATTGCAAAATAACTGTAAGCTCCAGGATCTTACAACTCGGTACATTTGATCACCTTCAGGAGAGGAAGATGCCTATTGTTTTTCAAGGGTCAAAGTCTTAATACCAATAAGAAAACCTTGTAGGCAGAATACAGACCAAACTATTGGAGATATGATCTTACAACTTGGTATATTTAATCACCATGATGAGAGGAAGATGCCTATTGTTTTTCAAGATCAGAGGTCAAAGTCATAGTATCAATTAATATGAAAACCTTGTATGCAGAATATAAACAATTGCAGCAAGGACCATCAAACTTGGTACACATACTCCTCATGCTAAGTGAAGAATGCCATTTGTTTTTCAAGGTCAAAGGTCAAGGTTATAGTATCACTTAGTAGGAAAACCTTGTAGGCAGGATACAGACCAAATTGTTGGGGCTAAGACTGTCAATCTTGGTACACATACACTTTATGCCAAATGGAGGATGTCCATTGTTTCTCAAGGTCAAGGTCCTAGTATCACTTTGTAGGAAAACCTTATTTTTGTTTTCCAGATTTTTTACTGTTGTGAATACAGGTAATGCTCAGATATTTTGTCAGAACCTCCATCTTGGAAAATTCATAATCATTTCACATAATTATCAATTTGATTGGTGCACTGTGACCTACTTTAGGGCTAAAAGTAAGTCAAAAATAGTTTTTCTGCATTTTTTCTCATAGTGGATACAAATATCGCACTGAAGGTCTAACAGACGTATGTTTTACCGTTTGCGGTACTCTTGTTTATATTAATAAAGATGTACAGTTTATAAATGATGTAGTGTGTATTCATATGGTGAAGTAGTATTGAATTACTACAAACATGTGATAGCTGTATGTCTCTGAAGTGGTTCCTTAAGGAGGTATGCTACACCAGAGAAATTTGATGTAGATGAAAAGTGGAGGATATGTACAACAATATTTTGAAGTTGAAAAATTTCAAATTTACTTTATTTTGTCAAAAAATACAGTTTTAGTAGAAGGTAATCTGAAAAAAATTTAAAACCCCTGCTGGACTCGAACCTGCGACCTACAGTTCAGCATTCGGTATTCTAACCTACTGAGCTACTCGGCTAGGTATTTAAATGGAAAAGGAAAAGTCAAATATTGCTGATATTGATTTTTTCATCCATGTTTTTAAAGGAAGTCAGCCATTATGATGATGTAGAGTACTACCTTAAAAGATTAATTTGACCTGTAATGACTTTTTATAGGAAAGCTTGAAGGTAGAGATGGGCATAATGGAAGCCAAGTTTGATAGTTCACAGAGGTCTCTGGAGGCAGAGCTACAGTCCAAGATGGAGAGGGAGGTCAGTTCATTATGTGTGTCCAGAACATTGGTGTGTGTAGAGAATTGTGATGTGAGTGTGTAGAGAACTATTCTTGTGTGTAGATAACTGTGGTTTGTGTGTAGAGAACTGTGCTGGTGTGTTCAGAACTAGTGTGTGTAGAGAACTGTGCTGGTGTGTAGAGAAATGTGCTGGTGTGTGTAGAGAACTGTGCTGGTGTGTAGAGAACTGTGCTGGTGTGTCTAGAACTGGTGTGTGTAGATCTATGGTGTGTGTGTGTGTGTAGATAACTGTAATGTGTGTGTAGAGAACTGTGCTAATGTAATGAGAACAGTGCTGGTGTGTCGAGAACTGGTGTGTGTAGAGAACTGTGATGGTTCCGTGAAATCATCATTGTTCATGGGGGTTAATATTTGTTGGTAAACAAAATTCTAATGATTCTGGGAGACATGATTTTGTGTAACTTCAACCGTAAAACCAAATCATGCTGTATGGTTAATTGATACTCATGGGAAAATTTCACAAAAAAACCTGACACAAATGTAGGCGTTTTCCATTGTTTAACTTTTGGGGTGTAAATTGATTATGATTGTAACTGTGCATTTATATATTGCGATACTGTATTACATTGTGTATAATTATTATGATTTTCAGATGATTGTTAAATTAAGGTTACATTGTGTATAAGTTGTTATGATAATGATTAGATTGAAGTACTGGTAATTATTTTTTTCCCCTCAAATACACAACTAGGGCCTGGTCTTGTGGCGGGTGTCCTGTAGTTAACATTTTGTCTGTTCGTCCATCAGTACTTTCTATGGCATGTGATAACTTAAATTTCCTTTGGAAGATTTCCATAAATTTTATACATAGTACTTGTATTAGGCAGAGGATGACCCCTTTTTTGATTTTCAGATTTATTAGTTTTGGTGTTACAGAGTTATGGGACATAGGAAGTTTTTAATATCAATATCAAAGATAATAGCACTTTCTATAATTATAATTTGAGATTATTTGAGAAGATTTTCCTACAATTTATAGGTAATACCGTAATGCTTGGATTAGGAGGTGGTAGATTGATTTTCAGATTTATCAGTTTTGTTGTTACAGAGTTATGGGACTTGTATTGATTGTTGGGTCCTTTCTGACTTGTCAGTTTTCTAAATGTCTTTATAAGTGGTGGTATGTGGAGAAGTGGTGGGATGTGGAGAAGTTGTAATATGTGGAAAAGTGGTGTATAGAGAAGTGGTGAGTGGTAGGATGTGGAGAAGTTGTGGTATGTGGAGAAGTGTTGTGTAGAGAAGTGGTGAGTGGTGGTATGTGGAGAAGTGTTGTGTAGAAAAGTGGTGAGTGGTGGTATGTGGAGAAGTGGTGGGATGTGGAGAAGTGTTGTGTAGAAAAGTGGTGGTATGTGAAGTGATGGTGTGTGGAGAAGTTATGGTATGTGGAGAAGTGTTATGTAGAGAAGTGATGGTGTGTGGAGAAGTGGTGTTATGTAGAGAAGTGGTGTTATGTGGAGTAGTGGTGGTACATAGAGAATTATATAAATTCAGGCACCATCATATCCCACTATAGTTTTTTTTCTGTCATTGTAGATTGCAGATCAGATAGCTGAGGTTCACAAGAAGGCTGAAGGATCGGAGAATGAATTACGACAGAGTCACAGACAGCAGATTAAAGACCTGAACCAGCGATACACCAAAGACATGGAACGAAATCTGGCCAAGTTCCACAGCGACCAGAAAAACAGGGAGGAGGAGTTCCGAAAACTCACGCTGGAGTATGAAGAGAAGTAAGCATGCAATGCATATAGAGAAATACAATGTAAAGATAAAGTGTATCACATACTGTGGTTTATGTAATGCCAGCTTATTTGGTTGTTACAAAATCTGTAGTGTGGAACTTGTAGTGATGACCAAAAAAAAATTTCCACACTGATTATCTTATTATTGGATGGTTATCAATCAGAGCTGACTAATTGTCATATAGTACAAATAGCCATCTTGACTGCCTTACAAATTATATACTGACTGCATGGTTTTCTGAATTTCAGATTGCAAGAACAGAGAAATGAGATTACCTCCCTTCATGCCATTAAACAGAAATTAGAGTCACAGAGGTAAAGTTTTACACAAAATATGGTTTGTTCATAAGTAATTCAAATCAAATTGGATTGTACTGACACACTTCCGCCCCACCCATTCATGTACTGCAGCCCACCCATTCATGTACTGCAGCCCACCCATTCACGTACTGTCAGCCCGCCCATTTACACACTGCAGAACCGCCCATTTACACACTGTCAGCCCACCCATTAATCCACTCTAGTTCATCCCCCATTTCTATATCTCTAATCTGCTCTCAGTACTTCCCCCATTTCATTTCTAGATCTCTTGTCCGCCCTCAGTATGTCCCCCATTTCATTTCTAGATCTCTAATCCACTGTCAGTATGTCCCCCATTTAATTTTTAGCTCTTCTGAGCCGAAGGCTCAAAGAGCTAATGCTATGGCCATTTGTTCGGTGTGCGTAAACTTTTTAGAAAAAGGGCTATAACTCAAGAACCCCTTGACCAATTTTTTTCAAATTTGTTACAGGGTATTATTGGCCCAAGGGCTTTCATACATACTAAATAGAGGGATGTGACCCTTTAACAAGGGGAGATAATCAGGAAAATACAAACAAAAGTAGTGGTTACTAAAAAATCTTCTTCTCAAGAACCACTGGGCAGATTATCACCAAACTTACACATAAGGATGAGGATATGTTGTAGATTAAAAATTGTTCAAGGCATTACCCTGGGGCAAAGGGCGTGGTCTCAAGGTCACTTCAAAGTTGACCTAAATTTATATTTCCTTAAATCTTTGATATTTTAGTCATTATAAGGACTAGGATCATCAAATTTTGACAGTTGATGCATCTTAGGACCTTGTGTCAAGTTGTCTCAAAAGTAGGTCACGGTGACCTACTTTTTGAATTTTGCAGGTATTTATTTTAAAATTAATTTTGATGCATATCTTGGACACTTTGAAGCCTATGATCATCAAAACTTGTCAGTTGGTGGATCATGGGACCTTGAAATGCGTCAACTGAAAAAATAGGTCACCGTGACCTACTTTCTGAATTTTATGGCTTATCATTTATAGATATATTTTAAGTTGTTATTTCAAATACCGAGAGGTTTAGAATCATCAAATCTTGTAAGTTGATGCATCTTGAGGCCTTGAAACATATTTATAAAAAAAGTAGGTCACAGTGACCTACTTTTTGAATTTTGCAGATATTCAAATTTCACATTTTCAATTTTAGATGCATATTTTGGGCACTGTAAAACCTAGGATCATCAAACTTTGTCAGTTGATGCGTCTTCAGTCTTCGGTTTGTGTCGACCAAAAAGTAGGTCACCGTGACCTACTTTTGGTATTTGACAGCTAAATTACTATATTTCAGACACTATTTGACCTACAATCATCAAACTTTGTCAGTTGATGCATCTTGAGTCTTCGGAGTGTATCGACCAAAAAGTAGGTCACTGTGACCTACTTTTGGCATTTGACAGTTATATTTATATATTTCAGTCACTAATTGACCTACAATCACCAAACTTTGACAATTGATGCATCTTGAGTTTACGGAGTGTGTCGACCAAAAAGTAGGTCACCTTGACCTACTTTTGGAATTTGACGGCTATATTTATATATTTCAGATACTATTTGACCTACAGTCATCAAACTTTGTCAGTTGATGGGTCTTGCATGTTCGAAGGGTTTCGACCAAAAAGTAGGTCAACTTGACCTACTTTTGGAATTGGATGGCTATATTTATATATTTCAGATACCATTTGACCTACAGTCATCAAACTTTGTCAGTTGATGCGTCTTGCATGTTCAAAGGGTGTCGACCAAAAAGTAGGTCACCTTGACCTACTTTTGGAATTGGACGGCTATATTTATATATTTCAGATACTATTTGACCTACAGTTCTAAACTTTGTCAGTTGTTGGGTCTTGCATGTTTGAAGGGTGTTGACCAAAAAGTAGGTCACCTTGACCTACTTTTGGAAGGACAAGGTACGGTTTTAGCCAAATTCTGCCCGGCGTTTATGGAGGAAAATTATTTTGCGTTGCAGATATTTTCCTGTCAAATTCCTAAAAGAGTAACTTATAGTAACTCTCAAAAGCATATGGAAATCAACTCATCTACGCGCATGCGTAGTACATAATCAAATAAAGTAAGGGCTTTCAGGTTATTTGTGGTGTTTTCATGGTTTTTGTATTGATAAACTTGTGAAATTGAACACCTCTTCCCTCGTCGCCCGGAATAATTTTTATATGGATTAAAAATTTACTAAATAACTTACAATTCCTCTTAGTTTCATCCCGGGCGACGATGGAAGAGGGGTTAAAATATCAGTTGAAAGATGCTAACAAATTCGCCATCGTGACGCAATTTGCGTTGATCGTGGCGGTTGAAGAGGAAACGAGAATCATTTGAGTAGTAAATATATTTTCAAATAATATATGCTCATATAGTTATTTATTTAAACACATTGAAATTTAATAAAATCATCATAATAATAATAGAAAATCCGGATAAATTTAAGCCTATCTTACAGACCGGATGCCATTTTTGTTGTTATGACTATAGTGTAAACAGAACGGTATATAAATAGCACCAACCGACGATTCGTGAGAATTCATGTTACATACCAGGCAAGCTACATTTAAATAGTTTATATAACGATGGACGATTCTTTTAATAAATAATATATTCCTTGAAGATTCAAGCATTATTTTTTACCATTCATTTGATTAAATGGGAAACGGCATGTAACAGCAGACGACAATATCCACCTAGGTACGTACGTACATCAGTGACGTATTTAGCGCAAGTGTAACATTTTATATTTTTCAAAGACAACAATTTATTTGTCAGAAAGTTTACGATGGTTATTCACAAATATAAAATTTTAAGCACACTATCTATAAATATACACCACCGCGGTGGCCGAGCGGTTAGAGCATTCGCCCCGCATGCGGAAGGCCTGGGGTTCGAATCCCGCCCGCGAACGACCGAAGTCGTTAAATCAGGTAGTGACATTGCTCGGCATCAAGTGTCAATGTCACGGGTCCTTGGAGATGACCTTAACACCGGATGATCGGTGTCACAATATGGCACTGGGGGTCTTTAGTGTTCTAGTATATCTGCAATAGTTACAAAACTATTTCGTTGTTTGGGGAACACTAATTCACTTTCATTTTTGAAAACACAATACAAAACCAAAAAAGTTTGTGTAGCTAAGATAGGGATTAATATACATTTCTTGCAAGGCACTTTTTACTAAGGAATATATGTTACTCATTAAAATTATTTTTAAATTGAGGTGCCTGAAAGATAATTTGCTCCATATGTGTTACTCGTATTACTATATGTATTTTAATTTACAATGATTGAAATAGATTATAGGCGCATATATCTTCTTCTTTTTTTAAAGGGGGGGGGTGACTTCTCGAAAACATTGACAAACACAAAAATAGGGATTTTGGTAGCATTGGAGTGGGTTGATTACATGTATCCAATGTAGCACTTACAATTACATTTCATCTATCGTTCTCTACTACTATAAAATGCAGTCCGGGGGAGGGGGGTTACACAAAGCGAATACACAACATATGGGTAGATCTATATATAAATATAATATTGAGACTTGCAGTATTGAGCATTCCGTCAAAATTTTGTTTTTCTCCATTCGAGATAAATATACGATGTATGTATATACTTGCATAATGAGAAAATGCAGTTTAGATTTGAATGGTTTTCTTTTATCATGGGGCAGGGGTTGGTTAGCAAGTCTTAAGTTTTATTTCTCTTGTATAAACTATCGAATGATTTTTGTATTTTACAACTTTTAAGAGGGTTTCTTTGAGCAAAAGTGGATACAATGACACTAAATTGCGCAAACCAAGTGTTGGGGTGTACCTGCTTTGTATCGCTCAGTTGTACAGTACCGAACACATTGACGATTTTTTGTGGAGAAGCCTGATAGTGGTGAGTGAGAGTGTGTGTGAATATGTGCATAAGAGACGGTCTGTTTGAGGCATGGTATATTTGAGAGAGAGAGAAGAGAGAGAGAGTTTGACTTAAAAAGTTTTTCATGTTTTGTTTGTTTATTTTACGTCCTTTCGAGAACTTTTCTCTCAAATTGAGAAATCATCAGCTGTATGTGACGTACCACATATAAAACCTATGATTAGCATTTAAGGCTATAGCATTGATTTTTTTTAACGTGCCAATACCTGTTGTGACACAGGGCCTCCTTTTTTAAGGTCACGAAAAGTTGAAGATATCGAATAGTGATGAATTCGAATTTGCGTAATTTCTATAAAGAATACAAAATAAAGAGTAGGGCAAACACGGACCCCTGGACACAGTCGAGGTGGCATCAGGTGCCTATCTGAAAGATTCTCACTTTTGTTGAGCGTTTGTCGAAGAGCACATGTATGTCAACGTCTCAGGTTCGACGTGGCATGTCATGAGCGGGGTTCGAACACACTATACCTCCCGGTTACGAAGCGAATGCCCTACCACTGATAACCGTAACCGTTTCATAATTATCTTCCCTTTGAAGTTGTGTTTCTAGTTTCTCAGAAACACTGCGTTTTTTCCTGAGTATACCCATGAAATGACATTTTGCTCCAACTTAATACCACGCATATAATATTGAGAATATACATATATGGAATATTGCGTATGCCAATTAAAAACAAATACTGATGAATTCTATTGTGTTCCGATTCGTGAAGAATTACATTGGTGATAACCCAAACTTCGCATAAAATTCAGTGATTTGAATTTGAGCTGCCTTTGATGTCATAATTTTTTTTCCCGAATGCAGGCGAGACTCTAACAAATATAAAAAAAATCTTAAAATTCGCCAAGTTGGAGACAGAAATAAGAAATCACTGTTACCAGTATATAAATGTTTCTTTAATTTGGTGTTCAAACCATTATATTTCTGCACCAGAAAAGCTTTCCGCGAATACCTGCAGTTTTTGCCCCTGTGCGGCATATCTGATGTGGTTTCAATTTCCATTTAATACCCATTCAAATCAGTACAAAAACCAATAATTTCGCATTTATTAAGAATTGATACTTCTATGTGTGTTTTCCTACTCAAAACATCGCTTGGGGAGAACTCTCGTATATTACGTCAAAATTAACGTCAAATTTAGTGACGTCGTCAGGTTAATATAAAGTTTTCCGTTGAATATATTACAGCTACTATGGTAGATAAAGAATAACAATGGTCATTTTCATAAATGGCACACTCTCAAATACCAGATTTAGTATTTTGGTGAATTTCCTTGACAGGGCAGATTTTGGCTAAAACCGTACCTTGTCCTTTGACGGCTATATTTATATATTTCAGATACTATTTGACCTACAGTCATCAAACTTTGTCAGTTGATGGGTCTTGCATGTTCGGAGTTCGCTGACCAAAAAGTAGGTCATCATGACCTACGATTGGAATTTGACAGCTATATTTCAATATTCAGATACTAATTGGCTTAAAATCATCAAACTTTGTCAGTTGATATTTCTTGGGTTCTCAAAATGTGTAAACCAAAAAGTAGGTCACATTGACCTACTTTTTTTGAATTCTTAGGATTTAACTAAAGATTTAGAATACTAAGAGGCTAAGAATAGAAATGGTGGGGTTGTACAATTTATCAGAAGAGCGATTCTAGGCCCTTGGGCCTCTTGTTAGATCTCTAATCTGCTCTCACCACACCCCCATTTCATTTCTAGACTTTATTACGCTCTCAGTACTTCCCCCATTTCATTTCTAGATCTCTAGTCTGCTCTCAGTATGTTCCCCAATCCTAGATCTCTAATCCGTTCTCAGTATGTCCCCCATTTCTAGATCTCTAATCCACTCTCAGTATGTCCCCCATTTCTAGATCTCTAATCCACTCTCAGTATGTCCCCCATTCCTAGATCTCTAATCTGCTATCATTGCCCACACAGCACTCTAGTTTATGCATGGATGTACTTTTGGTAGACCTACATTTATAGCACAGATTGACACGGTGTATGATGACAGACAGATATTTCTAGTTGTTCAGAAAGTCGCTGTTCTCGGAGTAATTTTTGCAAGCAATATAAATTGGTTTATAGTAATTAGTTCACTTAAGGTGGGTCCTTAGTCCTGGATTTTTGGGGTTAAGGTAGCATTTTTTGTTTGGAATCAATAAATTAACATTCAGAGTAATGAAAAAAGGCAAAACAGTTAAGGGTTTCCATATTAATTTTCATTACATACACCACTAAAGTCATATACCCCGATGTAGATTTTTATGAAATTCATTGGAAACAGTTATTTGTTGTTATTTTAATATAAAAACAACAAAACATTTTTTGAATTGCATTTATTTATCGGAAAACATGTCAATAACTAAAACACATGTCATTTTCAATATGTTCATCAAGTTTTAGAATAATATGTGCAAAATTATTGAATTAGCGTTATTCCCCGAAATGTTAAAAAACAAACAAATGTGGACGCATTTTCCTTATAGCATGGTTTACATATCATTTTTTCTGTTTATATTCGTAGAGTTACATCTGTTATAGTTATTCATGGGAAAAATCCATACCTTTCCTTAATAATTTCAAATCTATAGCTTCCAGATTATGTATACCCCCATCAAAAACTGAAGTCTGGCACCACAGCTGAGCTATTTAAAATCACTCGGGATTAAAATTTTATGTAATTTCATGAAAAGACACAGATAATGATTCCTTATCACCTTGGTAAAATGTTTGTCAAAAATAAAGGAAAATATATCGCATTATGGACTTGATAAATAATTGAATGAAAACAGAGTTATTGTCCTTGGATTCAATATTTTGAAACATATCATTGACTATTCAAATATAACTAAGAATTTTGAAATATTTTATGGCTAACAAGATTTTTTACAATAACTGTTAAAAAAGATTCCAACAAAATTTATGTTCCTATCATTAAATCATTGACTTTGCAAAATCCTATGACGTCACAGGAGTGTGGAACTACGTTAACCCCTTACAAGCAAAAAAATTAGCACATTTCCTGTAAATCAACAGCATCTAATACCACATCTTATATGTAGTATCAGTGTTATTTACCTATGATAATATTTCTGAAGTGATGTTGCTAGAACTTGATGATGACTTGTGTTGTAGGACAGAGATATTAATGATATTGCTAGAATTTGACGATGACTTGTGTTGTAGGACAGAGATGATTCAGATGATGACTTGTGTTGTAGGGCGGAGATATTGATGTTATTGACGATGACTTGTGTTGTAGGGAGGAGATATTGATGTTATTGACGATGACTTGTGTTGTGGGGCGGAGATATTGATGTTATTGACCATGACTTGTGTTGTAGGGCGGAGATATTGATGTTATTGACCATGACTTGTGTTGTAGGGCGGAGATATTGATGTTATTGACAATGACTTGTGTTGTAGGGCGGTGATATTGATGTTATTGACGATGACTCGTGTTGTAGGGAGGAGATATTGATGTTATTGACCATGACTTGTGTTGTAGGGTGGAGATATTGATGTTATTGACGATGACTTGTGTTGTGGGGCGGAGATATTGATGTTATTGACCATGACTTGTGTTGTAGGGCGGAGATATTGATGTTATTGACCATGACTTGTGTTGTAGGGCGGAGATATTGATGTTATTGACCATGACTTGTGTTGTAGGGCGGAGATATTGATGTTATTGACGGTGACTTGTGTTGTAGGGCGGTGATATTGATGTTATTGACGATGACTCGTGTTGTAGGGAGGAGATATTGATGTTATTGACGATGACTTGTGTTGTAGGGCGGTGATATTGATGTTATTGACGATGACTCGTGTTGTAGGGAGGAGATATTGATGTTATTGACCATGACTTGTGTTGTAGGGTGGAGATATTGATGTTATTGACGATGACTTGTGTTGTAGGGCGGAGATATTGATGTTATTGACCATGACTTGTGTTGTAGGGCGGAGATATTGATGTTATTGACGATGACTTGTGTTGTAGGGCGGAGATATTGATGTTATTGACGGTGACTTGTGTTGTAGGGCGGTGATATTGATGTTATTGACGATGACTCGTGTTGTAGGGAGGAGATATTGATGTTATTGACGATGACTTGTGTTGTAGGGCGGAGATATTGATGTTATTGACGGTGACTTGTGTTGTAGGGCGGTGATATTGATGTTATTGACGATGACTCGTGTTGTAGGGAGGAGATATTGATGTTATTGACGATGACTTGTGTTGTAGGGCGGAGATATTGATGAAGCTGCAGTACATGATGCAGTCCCAGTGGAACGAGGCAGTACAGATGCTGGCCACCACACCTCAAAGGAAGGTCAGAACATTACCGGACGAAATATTATACAATTTAGCATTCTCTTTCAGAATTTATTGATGTGTAAACTGGGGACATTTTAATCACCAACTAAATAAAAGTGCAAGGCACTTTTATGTTAAGTTTGTGAATGAAATGTTCCAAGTTTACACATTGATAAATTCTTCCCCAAAAAAAGTTTGATTCTTATAATTCCAATTTACTGACATTAAAAATTTGAATAGTTTCCTCGTGGAGTCTCCGTACATTACAGTATTGAATAGTTTCCTCGTGGAGTCTCCGTACATTACAGTATTGAATAGTTTTCTCGCGGAGTCTCCGTACATTACAGTATTGAATAGTTTCCTCGTGGAGTCTCCGTACATTACAGTATTGAATAGTTTTCTCGCGGAGTCTCCGTACATTACAGTATTGAATAGTTTCCTCGTGGAGTCTCCGTACATTACAGTATTGAATAGTTTCCTCGTGGAGTCTCCGTACATTACAGTATTGAATAGTTTCCTCGTGGAGTCTCCGTACATTACAGTATTGAATAGTTTCCTCGTGGAGTCTCCGTACATTACAGTATTGAATAGTTTCCTCGTGGAGTCTCCGTACATTACAGTATTGAATAGTTTCCTCGTGGAGTCTCCGTACATTACAGTATTGAATAGTTTCCTCGTGGAGTCTCCGTACATTACAGTATTGAATAGTTTCCTCGTGGAGTCTCCGTACATTACAGTATTGAATAGTTTCCTCGTGGAGTCTCCGTACATTACAGTATTGAATAGTTTCCTCGCCGGAGTCTCCGTACATTACAGTATTGAATAGTTTCCTCGCCGGAGTCTCCGTACATTACAGTATTTGTTTTCAGATTTAGTGATGTGTAAATTCTTCTTCAGCTTTATTTTTGTCCAATCAAAACAATTGTAATAAATAACATTGGAATTATTAATGTATATTCTGATTCAGTATATATCGGGTTTACTGTCAGTTGACAATATATCTATATTAACTGAAGATGGACAAAAATATATTAACCAAATGGTGTAGATTTCATTTGTAGCCCATACAAAATAGTTTTAATGATATTTAACGCTGTTTAATATTTATTTTTAGACTTATACCAACACATCCTTCAACTCACAGTCAAATACGACCACAACCATGGCCCCCAACACCAGTGTTCCTAGTCAAGGAGTGACTACGACCCTCAACACCAATGTCCCCAGTCAGGGGGGGACCACGGCCCTTAACACCAGCATCACCAGCCAGGGGATGTTCCCTATCACCAGTAGTCCCGGGAGGAACAACAGTCACCCGGCCCCACCCATGGAGCCCAATATCGGCGATCTCACAACCTCACTCCACCTGCAACAGTTTTTCCAGAGGTCAGTAGTCTTAATGTGAATGGGAAAGGTTATAAATATAAGGTGTTGGCTTTGCAGTAGAGTTGTAGATGTATATGTAATCAGTGAGATTCCTGGTATGTGTGGAGAGTTTCATTCATAACAACATCCTGTAGAATATACATATATACATGTAGAATAGTTGGGGATAAATTTAAGAAGAGTTAAGGAAATTATTTTTTGTCATGGTTAATCTGGAAATTGTACAGGATAAAGCATGTGCAAAATCTTGGTACAATTCTATTTTTATGCCATCGAAGATCGTGGGGCATATTGTTTTTGTCCTGTCTGTCATTCTGTCCGAAACTTTACATGCCTGCTAATCGATCAATTACCATCTATGCATGTGAAATTTGGGTATCGATTGCATAACCGGAAATTGATCTCTTTTTATTTCTATACATAACCTCTTGTTATGCAATTGATTGATTAGCAGGCGTGCTTTAACCTTGCTAATAACTTTTGAACAGCAAGTGCTAGAGCTTTGATATTTGACATGAGTATTCCTTGTGACAAGACCTTTTCGTGGGTACTAAACCTTTTGACCTTGGCATTTGACCTATTTTAAAAAAATTTGACATTGGTCATAACTTCTAAATGGTAAATATTAGAATATTCGAGCTTTCATATTGTACATGAGCATTTCTTGTGACAAGATCTTTCTACTGGTTCCAAGATATTTGTCCTTGTGACCTTGGCCATCTTTGGAATGGGCCATTATTGGGGGCATTTGTGTTTCACAAACACATCTTGTTATGTATTTGAATACTGCTTTATGTGGAATGGTTTGATTACTGCTCTATAAGGAGAGATGTATATAATGCACTGTAAGCATTTTGATATGCATTGCAGTCTTTCCCAACCCCTGGTCTTCCCACATTCATCCATTCAAGTGGAATCCCACAACAGCGCCGTGAATCAGGAGACAGCCACTCAGAAGAGATCTGCTGATTCCTCTGCTGGTCCACAGTTAAGTGGAATAGGGAACTCCTCGTACCACCACAGAGAAGAAGACCAAGCGGTACACAACGGTGTACAGACAGACGGGCCACCATCACCCGCTCAGGGCGACCAGCGTGAGACTATCCACAACTGGCTTAGGAATTCTCAGGAGGACAGCTTTAGAACAGGGACTTCTTTTGTCGTCACGGAGGATATCAGGAGTTCTAATTTGTCAGTCTCAGAATTAGTGAACAAGTTCCAACAGCCGGATCCTGACCAGGGTTCTATGGCCTTCTTACCTGTGATCAAGCCTTCCGACTTTGTTTCTAATTCAAACAATGTGCCCATTTCTTATCCATCCACTGCTGTCCCCATCAGGCCCCCTCAGCATGGGAATAGTCAATCATCCAATCAGGTTCATCCTGCCTCATCTAACTGTGTTCATGATCGGAGCTTTGACAGTGCAAGGTCAGCCAATCACAGAGAGGATCAGTTATTTCCGGAGAGGTTTGCTCAGAGTTTGCCAGTGAGAGGAAGAAATTCTCCAACCAACTCACAGCAAAGTAAAGGTTAGTTAAATGGAAAAAAAGAAACAAGAGGTCCGTAGAACTGGCCACCCCCTCGCAATGTAGGCTTTTTCTATCGAGTCCCTTAATGACATCGACCTTAGACCCCAAAATCAATTGAGTTTTTAGGTCACCTGAGTAAAGTCAAACTAAATGCATGGATATGATGTCCATGAAGCCCTCTACTAGAATTGTGAAATTCATGTCCCCTGGGTTAGGGGTTCAGACCCCTTGGGCAGGCCCATTATGGCCACATAATAAACATGTATAAATTTCTTTTTTCTTCCCTCCTTCTACAGTCAGGAGACATAAACTACATGCATGGTCATGATGCCTGTAATTTCCTCGTTTTAAATTGTGATGAAATTGATGGGGGGGGGGGGGGGGGTATCAAATTGATTTATATACTTCCAACTTCCATTTTTACTTCTGTAAATGAATAGGAATTGTATGCATATTTTGAAAGATCATAAACATGTGCACAAAGGACTTCATATTCATAATTGAGACTTAATTAAATGCAAATATGAGACTCCCTGCATGGGCTTTGAGACTCAAGTTACTGTTAAGGCTCATGGGCCTCTTGTTCTATTAAGTCGACTTGTGATCTTTTAACCTCAAAATCAATAGGGTTCTTCTCTATGTGAAGTATGATGTATGCAGCCTGTAGAGTGTCTACAAGCTCAGTGTCACACACACTACACACACACAAATAGTCCCATCACTATATTTTCTCTTGCAATGAATTGCGAAGGTATAATAATTCAAAACTTACGGCACTGTATGTGCATGTATATGTACAATTGTATGAACAATCTCTGTAAATACTTTTTTCTTTTGCAAAATCTGGTCGCAATGCTGCAAGCGCAATACTTCATCATCTTATGTAATGTATGGAAATATTGATGATAATGAAACATTATAGGTGATACTAGTGTCCTTGATATCTGCATGCAATGCCTTGTACAGAGCAATCTGATTACAATCAGCCTCTTGATCCGGTCCTCCTTTTCTGTAATGTCGCTACATGAGTAGCAACATTAAAGGGGTGGGAGGGGGGAGTGGATCGAGGAGCTGATTTTGATCAGATTGTTGTACAGTGCCATCGCTATGTATAAAGTTGCACTGCCTTGAATGTTATGTGCTAAAGAATGAAATACAGATTGTGACTGGAGGAAGTCATCCATGAATCAGTAAAGCATTATTTTTTATAGCTGTTCATCATGTGTTTTGCATGTGTAAAGGAATCGATATAGGATTTTTTAGAATATCATTTATCAGCTATTTTGCGTTATTTTACATAGAGGAAGCAGTGTCTTGGCCGCAGAGAAACATCGTTCACTCCCCACCAACAAAACAAAGCAGAGGTCAAGTGGCAGAAAATCAAAGCATCACAGAGGAAGGGTTGAAGTGAGTATTTTACATTGTAGTCAGTTTATAAACAACAGAATAAAAGAATGTAGTTTTATCAGCATTCAAAGATGATTTGGGAATATGAATTAAACTTTGCCCTTAATGTAAAATGCCTATATACAGTAAAACAAGGTTGCAGTGAACATGCTTATAATGAATTAATGCCGATAGTGAAGTGATTTTCATTCCCTGTAGTTTTAAACTGGCAACTATCATATAAATAGCAAGAACCTGCGAGATCTCGCACAATGGAAGTGGGAATTTTGAATTTGGTCATAGAAACCCAAGGGACACTTTTCTGTGAATTACCTAGTGTATTGCTGATGTATCCAGACTAATCTAATTTTGTCCAGCTATTGGAGACAATAACTGAATAGATTGATGCACTGTTAGTGTTAGAGAGAAAATGCTAGTCCCGATGTTGTGTGCCTGGGAGACAAAACACATGAAGTACTAAGCATTCAAACTATTAATAATATGGATGATCCCTCATTACAACAACATGTTGAGCCGAACGGAGTTAAAAAAGTATATGAGTACTTTGATGACCAGGACTCAAATACCACACACATGACAGGTATACTTCCGTATCAAAATTTGTTAATGAAGAACGGAAACCTACAGAAAATGTTTTGGATGCATGATATGGCAAAAAGTTTAGCAAAACAAGCCAAACAAATTTCAAAAGGCAAGAACTTAGAAATTGGAAAAACTTGTCTGATCAAGCAGGGTCAATAAAAACCATGTTTTTGGGTGTGTGAAGAATTCCCAAGGGAATACCACCAAACTAAGAAAAAGCATTTTGAATTTAGTCAAACACTCTCAAGGAGACCATACCTTTCGTTTTGAAAATGTAAGATGCAGACAGGTTCGAGAAGATTTAAGTCCATATGAGCCTTCCAAATATTTGATTACTGAAAAAGAAGCTGAACAAATTTTGATTAAATTTTTGAAGAGCCTAACTGTTTACAGGAAAGCAAAGAAATTTCGATTTAGTTCGGACACTCACTATGTTGAATCTTTGAACAATTTTCTTTCACAATACCATGACAAAAGAATCGTCTTTGGAAAAAAACACTTTATCAGCTTAGAATAACTTTGGCACTCTTAGACTGGAAAATCCATAACACACAGCTTCAAAGCAAAAATATTTTCCTTGTGGATCTCACAAATTTACAACAACCAGTAACATTACATAAGAAACTTGTCTGCTACTTTTGCACGGAAAATTAAAGATAATGAACGATACAATGAATCCCATAAAGGATTCCAAATTAAGAGTAAGGCACACACAGACCTCTGGACACACCAGACGTCAGATCAGGTGCCCAAGAGGAGCAGCCCCTGTTGACTGGTCACACCCACTGTTTATATATAACTCTACTGAGGACTAATCATATCATATATCAAAATACTTCTTTGTCCAGTTTGTTTATGAAGTGATTGTACCATTTTTGTGTGGGGATTACAAATGTTACACATCTGAATGTTATCCTCACTGTAGCTTTGTTAGGGGATTTCTGTGTGTGTGTGTGTGTGTGTGTGTGAAAATAGAACACTACACTCTCTAAAAATAATGCATGGATCAGTCTTATCAGTGACATCTAATTAAGCCCCGTCCCATTATTCTCGGTGGTGTACTAAGAGTTGCCAGTTTAAAACATAATATGAACTTACAGTGTATTGGATATAACGAATTACGGTTATTGTTCGTTCTCAGCACTTCACTATTAGCATGTTGTACTGTATATATAACATACATGTAGATCTACAAAATATACCCGTGATTACACCTTCTGTTTACTTGGTCTGAAAACTGTGTCCAGCTTTGGGCATTGTATCAAGAATAGGACTCAAGGTCATATTTTGAAGGTCAAGGTGCAACTTATTTGATTGTAGGTTAAATGCAGATTATCACCACCTGTCCCAGAGATTAGAAGAACACGAGTCCAAACAGAGTCAACTCCAGCATTACATACACATGGTAAGCAGTCAACTCCAGCATTACATACACATGGTAAGCAGTCAACTCCAGCATTACATACACATGGTAAACAGTCAACTCCAGCATTACATACACATGGTAAACAGTCAACTCCAGCATTACATACACATGGTAAGCAGAGTCAACTCCAGCATTACATACACATGGTAAACAGTCAACTCCAGCATTACATACACATGGTAAGCAGTCAACTCCAGCATTACATACACATGATAAACAGAGTCAACTCCAGCATTACATACACATGGTAAGCAGAGTCAACTCCAGCATTACATACACATGGTAAACAGTCAACTCCAGCATTACATACACATGGTGAGCAGTGTCTGTTCTGTGACCTTTAGACCTCTAGCTGGAGTCTAATAATACATTAACAATGAATGACACGGTCCTTGTATTTTTCTAGCTGTTACAGAAGCCCCCTGGAGACCCGGTGACAGAGGAAGGAGAAGAGGAGAATTTGCTTCACTCTCATGATCACACCGGTATGGTACATCTTTTCCATCATCCCCGCTTTGTTAGCTGGAGTAGGGTGTGTCAGTTTTCTGTTTCTGTTAGCTCACCCGGGCTAGAGGAGGGTGTGTCAGTTTTCTGTTTCTGTTAGCTCACCCGGGCTAGAGTAGGATGTGTCAGCTTTCAGTTTCTGTTAGCTCACCTCGGCTAGAGTAGGATGTGTCAGTTTTCTGTTTCTGTTAGCTCACCTGGGCTAGAGTAGGATGTGTCAGCTTTCTGCTTCTATTAGCTCACCCGGGCTAGAGTAGGATGTGTCAGTTTTCTGTTTGTGTTAGCTCACCCGGGCTAGAGTAGATTTCAGACTTAGAGTAGACATTACAACAGAAATCTACTACAGAATGTAGGAATAGACATTGATATAGAAATCTTCTACTACAGAATGTAGGAATAGACATTGATATAGAAATCTTCTACTCTAGATGGCTACAGTTTGTAATATGCTATTTTCAGAGGAAGAACTGAATGACACGGCACAGGCGGCTCAGATTCAGAAGGACATGATACGTCTTCAACAACTGAGAGACAAGAAACAGTCACAGGTATAGATTAACTGAAGTAATAAAAGGAAGCATGTGATTAACTGAAGTAATAAAAGCAAGCATGTGATTTACTGAAGTTATAAGAGGAAGCATGTGATTAACTGAAGTTGTAAGAGGAAGCATGTGATTAACTCAAGTAATAAGAGAAAGCATTTTATTAACTGAATTTATAAGAGGAAGCATGTGATTAACTCAAGTAATAAGAGGAAGCATGTTATTAACTGAAGTTATAAGAGGAAGCATGTGATTAACTCGAGTAATAAAAGGAAGCATGTGATTAACTGAAGTTATTAAAGGAAGCATGTGAATAACTGAAGTATTAAAAGGAAGCATGTGATTAACTGAAGTTATAAGAGGAAGCATGTGATTAACTGAAGTTATAAGAGGAAGCATGTGATTAACTCAAGTAATAAGAGGAAGCATGTGATTAACTGAAGTTATAAAAGGAAGCATGTGATTAACTGAAGTTGTAAGAGGAAGCATGTGATTAACTGAAGTTGTAAGAGGAAGCATGTGATTAACTGAAGTTATAAGAGGAAGCATGTGATTAACTGAATTTATAAAAGGAAGCATGTGATTAACTGAAGTTATAAGAGGAAGCATGTGATTAACTGAAGTTATAAGAGGAAGCATGTGATTAACTGAAGTTATAAAAGGAAGCATGTGATTAACTGAAGTTATAAGAGGAAGCATGTGATTAACTGAAGTTATAAGAGGAAGCATGTGATTAACTGAAGTTATAAAAGGAAGCATGTGATTAACTGAAGAAATAAACCAATGTTTCAACAAATGTGTTTTTTTAAGATTCTGATATATTTCTGTAATGATTTACTAAATATTACATAAAACTTGAAAGTAGTTCTTTGCTCCAGTACAACTGACTCCGTTATATTCATAGCATGTCATTTTGACACTTTTATATTGCGATTTCATCATACATGATGCCAAATAGTATTTAAGACATTCTATTCCAGGCACATGTTTATGACAGATATGTGCAAAACATCCTTTTAAATTGTACAGTAATTATTTAGATAGAGATGGTACATGAACTTCTTGATCATCCCTTGTATGTTAATTGGGAGGTGCAGTTAATTAAACCTGTTGATTACGACACCTGGGTACTCTGTTTAATATTTGTAATATTTATGTTGAAGGCGGAACAGGGATCTGAAACTTCCGGAACTTCAAACAGATTAATGCAGCCGGAACAGTTGGCAGAAATATCCAAACTGTTAAACCAGGTCAAAGGTCAATATGGAGGGGGTCAAACACAAGCGACCACAGCCAACACTGAAGAGGAACACATGTTACAGATTTTCAGTCTTCTAAAATATATGCAAAGGTTGGTGTTTATATAATGCTTTGTTTCTAAAGCTAAGACAGCTTGATTTTACCTTGTTTTTAAAAGTTGAATCATTTACAAGATGCAAATAATTTACCTTACTTAGTTAGATATAGACGGGGGAAAAAAACCCAGCAAAATATTAATAAAGATTTGTTTTAAAAGTTAAAATGACTTGTTTACAAGATGCAAATAATTTGCCTAATTTAAATATAGACAGGAAAAAAAACAGCAAAAAATTAATAAAGATTTAAAATTTTAAATGTGGGTAGGAATGGCGTCTTGCAAAGACTTGTTTGTTCTGTGTGTAGGTAATAAAAATCACGGTATATGTGTATATATATATATATATATATATATATATATATATATATATATATTTATATATACAGTGGAATTTGGTGTTCTGTGTAATAAACATCATGGTATAAGCTTACTGTCACAACCCGGAGACCTAGAACATATATATAAGCTTATACCATGATGTTCTAGGTCTCCGGGTTGTGACAGTAAGCTTATATATATGTTCTAGTTCTCCGGGTCATGACAGTAAGCTTATATATATGTTCTAGGTCTCCGGGTCGTGACAGTAAGCTTATATATATGTTCTAGGTCTCCGGGTTGTGACAGTAAGCTTATATATATGTTCTAGTTCTCCGGGTCATGACAGTAAGCTTATATATATGTTCTAGTTCTCCAGGTCATGACAGTAAGCTTATATATATGTTCTAGGTCTCCGGGTCGTGACAGTAAGCTTATATATATGTTTTAGGTCTCCGGGTCGTGACAGTGGAGGAGTGGCCAGACCTGATGCTGGCCACCATCCAAGTGCCCCCACCTCACCAAGGTCACAAGGCAGAGACAAGGTCAGACGGAACCTCAAGGATCAGATGTCAGTAAGTGGTTTTAGGGGTAAAAATTGCTTTTTTGCATGCCACAATCTCGGTTACCTCTACTGAACTCCTGAATCAGTGGGCTTGATTTTTTACGCTCGTCATCAGATGGGACGTAACATGTTATTTTTATACGCTCGTCATCAGATGGGACGTAACATGTTATTTTTATACGCTCGTCATCAGATGGGACATGTTATGTTATTTTTATACGCTCGTCATCAGATGGGACATGTTATGTTATTTTTATACGCTCGTCATCAGATGGGACATATTATGTTATTTTTATACGCTCGTCATCAGATGGGACATATTATTTTAATACGCTCGTCATCAGATGGGACGTATTATTTTAATACGCTCGTCATCAGATGGGACGTATTGTATTATTTTAATACACTCGTCATCAGATGGGACGTAACATGTTATTTTTATACACTCGTAAACCACCCCATTTAGTCATTTCGTATGACAAACAAGGGTTACTGAGGACCTAATCTAACCCGGATCCCCCGGGAAGCTTCTATTTGAAACTTTTAGAGTTTTTATATTGTGACATAAATCCTCAAAATGGTTCAGTTATTGTGAAGTGATATTTATTCCCTATGAGAGAAAAATAACAAAAAATTTATTGGATATAACGAAGTTTGGTTATAATGAACTGTTTTTTGCTGACCCATGAGATTCTCGGAAACAATCAAATGTTGTGTGTCTATCTAGGACCATGTTTTACTGTGAGGTTTTGTTTGTTTTTTATGCAAATGAGTCTAAAATGTAATATATTTTATAAGGGTGTACCTGACGGTCAAAATAAGAGTGATAAACAAGGGGCCAAACCACCACTGAATCCACAGAAGAAACCAGAAAGGAAGGTGGCAGCCGGGGTGAAAGGTCAGCCAAACAAATCCAAGTCAGCGTGGAAGTGAAATCCGGATCAGTCCAACAAACTAAACAATCCAAGTCAGCATGGAAGTGAAATCCGGATCAGTCCAACAAACTAAACAATCCAAGTTAGCATGGAAGTGGATCAGTTCAACAAACTAAACAATCCAAGTTAGCATGGATGTGGATCAGTTCAACAAACTAAACAATCCAAGTTAGCATGGAAGTGAGATCCAGTTCAGTCCAAGAAACTAAACAAATCCAAGTCAGCACTGATCAGACCAACAAACTCGCCTAATCCGAGTCAGCTTGGAAGTGAAATCCAGATCAGTTA
This sequence comes from Ostrea edulis, assembly GCF_947568905.1. Taxonomy (NCBI): domain Eukaryota; kingdom Metazoa; phylum Mollusca; class Bivalvia; order Ostreida; family Ostreidae; genus Ostrea; species Ostrea edulis. The sequence continues at coordinate 70,309,242 of NC_079172.1, read as the reverse complement.
AACATACAAAACCAATCTAGATCAGCATGGAAGTGAACTCCGGATTAGTCAAACAAACTTAAACAAAATCTGGAATAGTATCAGTGTGAAAGATAGAGCTGAATGAAAGAATGAAAGCAGATTAGTGTACAGGAGTGAAAGCAGATTAGTGTACAGGAATGGAGTTGATTAGTGTACAGGAGTGAAAGTGGATTAATGGAGTGGAGTGAAAGCAGATTAGTGTACAGGAGTGGATCAGGTTACAGGGGTGGAGTGTATTGGATTGAAGTGGATTTGTGTATCGGGAGTGGAGTTAGTGGATCTGCATGATTTGTGTTACTGTGGGTTTTTATGGAAGGAGTGATGCTGAGGGGACAATCTGAATGTTATAGTGAATAATAAAAGTTCATTGGAGTGCATGTTGTTTCCTTGAGATTCCTAAAGATGTTGTTTTCTTATATCTAGTTTTTATTAATGTATATTTAGTGGTGACACTTTATTGTGGTAGTCTGTGTATATTTTTTTTATATGGTAGTCTTTTGACAGGCCATTCTATGGTTAAGGCTTTCCTTTTCGTCTGTCTGTCCGTCTGATAGCTTTTTAATGCCTGGATCATATATTTCACAATGTGAGGCCTATGACAGTTAAACATGGTCAGTTGATGCATTTGGGGGGGAAGGGGGGGGTCATGACTTATGTGTAGGTCACTCGAGCCTCTTTCTGGAAATTTATATATACATTCTCAAATCATATACATACATTCAAATCATATCTTTCACACCATGAGGCCTAGGACCATCAACCTTGGTCAATGAATGCATCTTAAGGGGGGGGGGGGGGGGGGGGGTATATTGATATATAGATTCCAAAGTAGGTCTCTGGCTTCAGTTTGCAATTGACAGTGTCACAGCTTGTGACTTCAAGCATACAAAACACAGATGTGCATGATATACATGTTGCAGACGGGCGCATCATGTACCCTAGCAGACGGGCGTGTCATGTACCCTAGCAGACGGGCGTGTCATGTACCCTAGCAGACGGGCGTGTCATGTACCCTAGCAGACGGGCGTATCATGTACCCTAGCAGACGGGCACATCATGTACCCTCGCGGTACACATTATTTTTAGTCTGTAATGTTCCTCTGACAAGGCTTTTACTTTGTGCCAAAAATCAATAATCTGTATGTTATGTAAGTCAGATCGAACTCAGGCCATTTTATTTCACACAATAATTGAATGTATATGTAGTCCTTATTGGCAGGCTATGCATTTTTCTTTGGCAGCTTTTACACAACTTCTTACAATCGAGTGATAGTGTGATTGTACAATGTTTTAATGCCTGATATTGCACAGAGTGGCAGTCATTCAATACCAGAGATACATGTTTATACATGTAATGCTCATTATTAATTAGTTAATTATTAGAGATTTTGTAGTGTTCTTATAACTCAGGGTATTGCATATTTTAAGTTAGAAGTGATTTATGTATAGCATTAGTTGACATGATATAGAATGAGTCTACCACATCATGTCACTGCCTTCTGAAATAGCCTACATGATATCAAAAGAAACTGTAGAACATGGGTGTTACAAATATCGGTGAAATTTTCCTTTTTAAATGGCATTTTGCACTTTCCTGTGTAAGAAATGTACATTTTATTCTTTGATTTGATCTTTGGTTATTAGAAACAGAAGCCTGTGTGTAAAATCCCCAGTATACCTTCTGACATCACAATGGTTATCACTTCCGGTTGTCACTGCCCTGTAAATAACTGCGTCATTAAAATCGTTGAAAGTAAGATATTGTAACCTTTCTGCAGTTTTGAGATTCTGTTTGAAAATAAATGTACTATGCTTGGAATGTACATTACAGGAAGAGGAAAAAAAATTGTATTTTTCGATGATAATTCTTTCCTTTGGAGTTGATGTTTCCCCTGTCCCTGTAAGGAGGTACTAGTAATTAGTCTAGTTGTGTTAAATAGGCAGGAGTATTAAGTGTTTGTGTAGTTGATTATGAGCAGTTTAGACTTGAAGAGCTAACTAGGATGTTTTTATACATTAGAACTGATGATGGTTTTAATTCTCATTTTCTTAAGGGGGAAATCACTTTCTCTGAACTTGTTCTGAGTGAAATGCATAAACTGCTATAGAGAGATGCTAACTGATTACAATACACCTGTATGTGACAGAGAGAGAGAGAGAGAGAGAGAGAGAGAGAGAGAGAGAGGGGGGGGGGTAACTAGAGGTTGTCATGCCCTATAAGAAATTTTGTATTTATGAAAATATTATTTATTGCATATTCCGTCCTTTAATAAAATCATAAAAGAGTATTGGTGTTGTTTATTTTTGTTTTTTATACCTCCCCCTCCCCTTCTGCAAATGAAGTGGGGGTGGGGTATATTGGAATCTGCTTGTCCGTCTGTCTGTAGACATAATTTTGCCTGTGCATGTTCTAAGTAACTAGTGCATGGATTTTTCTGAAAATCTGTACGCTCATTACTCGCCATTAAAGATTGGAGAATTTTTCTTCAATTTACAGGCTTTTTTTCCCACTTAATTGGGTTTTTTTTTATGTCTTAATTCGTGAAGAGATTTGATTTAAACGTTGCAAATACATTGTTCTTAAACTGAAGTTATGCATTTCTTAATTTGAATTAGAATATTCAAAGTATTAGAAAGTCATGCTAATTTCTATTTTTGGAAAGTGTCTCTTTCTCTGGAGAATATTTCCAAAACAAATTAGAAGGTCTGAATCCGACCTTTTACATACATTTTCGATTAAAGTAAAATAACATGTATGTACCTTACATTTTGATTCATGGCGGGTCATACTCTAGGAATTGTTAAACCATGTACCAAATTAAGAGAATTGATAAACAATATAAATTTCTCTGAAAATTCTATTTATTGGTATAGTGATTATATTGAGCATCACCGGAAATATTCTGATATTTGATTGTTTCATTGATTTTTTTTTTTAAGCAACATTTTCAATAAAAAAAAAAAAAAAATACTAGAGATTGTTTTTATAAAAAAAAAAATAGATGTCTCCCTAGCTCCCCAAATTGGGAGTGCTCCAAATGAAACCTCCCTTTAATCCACTGCATGGTATGGAGGAGAAAGCATGAGCGGGAACATAGACAATATGAACTCCGATAAGCCACATTGGAGAAGTGTTCACAAACTATTTTACACCCTCCACACCTTAGATCCATTATAACTTTAAGGACAACTGTCCCTGCAAATTGCACATCTGCAAATGGCATTGAGGTATCGTACAAAATTTCAAATCTTTCCGATAAGCCATATAAGTGGAGAAGTGTTCACACGCTAATTCACATCCTCCACCCCTCTTAGATCCACTATAACTTTTCGGAAAATAATTGAATCCTCCTGTCCCGACAATATGCACAAATGGCAATGAAGCACTGTACAAAATTTCAAATCTATCCAATAAGCCGTATCGGTGGAGAAGTGTTCACAAGCTTTTTTACAGCCTCCACCCCTCTTAGATCCACAATAAATTTCAGGAAAATAATTGGATCCTTCTGTCCCTCCAATATGCACATCTACAAACGACAATGAAGCATTGTACAAAGTTTCAAGTCTATCTGATAAACCATGTAAGAGGGGAAGCGTTCACAAGATTTTGTGACAGACAGAGGGACTGAAAGTACAAAAACATGTCCCCCCCCCCCCCCCCCCCCCCCGACGATAGAGGCGAGACATAAATATACTAGATGGCCATTTAATTAGAAGACTTCTGGTTTGATCTGGGGAAGTCTGTTTTTATACATTAGATACTGTGCCCCGCAGGGGATATTAATCTCGAAAGGACAGTTCTTATTTTAGGGGGGAGGGGGGGGTGTAATTTGAGAACACGTGTATTACAGTATATGAAATGACACTTTTACGACGTCCAGAAAAGTCACAATAGTTCTGTAACTTATTCCTTTATAATGTAAATCACTTTATATTGGGCACTGTAAAATCTGCAATTTTCACGTCACAATTATTCCGTTACCTATTCCTTTAAAAATTGTAACTCGATCCTTTATATTTGACAATGTACATGTAAGATCTGCAATTTTCGCGAGGGGCGAATTGTAGGTTTTATGGCATCTGATTTTTATAGGGTTTTGTCGGATTTGATATTTGATTTTTAAGTATACTTCTCAAGGGCTTGGTTAACAAGGAATTGAGTTATTGAGCAGATTCAATCCATTGTACCTCTCAAACACAGCATGTTTGTAACAATCAATAATTGTTTGATCTACACAGAGACTACAAACAGGGATTCACTTGTCTAACTTGGACCTAATTCTTAATGTAATTTCAATCTACGCCTGTACGTAAAATCACAAATAACCACTCGTGCAGTTTGCCATGCATAACATAATATTGACAAACATGTATTTCCCGATATTTTCTTTCATAAAGTTGAACACGATCAAATAAAACGCCTCATTTTTTATATCGTTGATGTTGCAAAATAAGAAGGAAATTTTTTAAAATAAAAATGCGGTTTATAGTTGACCATATGTAAGGAAAGAATAAAGCATCACAACTTTGTGATGTCATATTCCAAATTAGAAATAATTTCTGAGGAATCGTTTCTGACAAAAATTGTTTGTGACGTCTAGTCCTTAGTTCTATTGTAAATATATATGTAACGAAGAAGTAATGTACATATTCTGTTGTAAGTATATATGTAACGAGGAAGTAATGTACATATTCTGTTGTAAGTATATATGTAACGAGGAAGTAATGTACATATTCCGTTGTAAGTATATATGTAACGAAGAAATAATGTACATATTCTGTTGCAAAATTGTCAGGACATTTTGAGACTGGTTTATGAAATAATCCGCTTATAAACACGTTGGCCCGTCGACAATACCTGAAGGAGCTCATAAATAGGTCTTTGTGCAAGGTCTTTAAGTTTACAAAGGGATACGTGATCGTTGTTTAGAAATTCAATTGAAGACGAGTTAATTTAAAAATTCACTGAAATCACAGTACCTCTACTCAAGACTTCAAGCTAAATGCAGACACAGGTAAATGTCAATATTTGTTCTCGTCTGCAGTTCACTCCAAACAGAAATTTAATTATACAATATATAAAATTGTTCTAGACACTTTTTGTAAAGAGGGTATATAACCATACATCCCACCACACATTTAAAAAAAAAAAAAAACTGATGAAAATGAAAACTAAACGTAATACAATCTACCGTATGGAATATAATTTATTCCCACGATTTCTCAATTTAATCCAAAACAGTGGGGAAAATTTACATAGAGCTATCTGAGATGTAATATATTTCAAGTTTTGAACATCACAGGGAATTTACCAGTTACATAGAGGGTAATATACATGTATTTCGACTTACGCCCCCCCCCTTTTTTTTTTAAAAATAAGTTTTACATTTGTATATTAATTTGTACTTGTTAGACAACCAAAATAAGCCTATAAAATCTGCCATTTTCACGTCACAATTGTTCTGTAACTTACTCATATATATATATGTGTGTGTGTGTGTGTGTGTGTGTGTGTGTGTGTGTGTGTGTGTGTAACTTACTCATATATATATAAAGCACTAAATAATCACAACTAGGTACTGAAAATTTTCGCCCCAGCCCGGGGTCGAACCAGCGACGTACGGCACCCACCGCCTAGGTGGGGGGGTGGGTTATTAAGTGTCCTTATGAACTCCACCCCTTGACCTTCAATAAATGATAGAAACAGCACATAATTAATAATTTTTTATTGCAGTGTATTATAATATAAATTTATATCAACAGCTACCAGTATCACAGATATTCTACAAAATTACAGTGTAGATTTACAAAATGCAGGTATGGCTAAATGCTTGGAACATGAATAAAAACGCTCACAAAAGAACGGCCAGGGTACATATAACAAAAGAAGGGGATGTCACTGCAGCATTGACAGATTAAAAGGGGGAATTGTTTTGTTTAAATGTCATGGGAGAACAGTTTCCTTTTGTAGTGTATATATATATATATATATATATATATATATATATATATATATAAAAGGTTGCACCCCCACCCCCTCCCCCCACCCCCGAATTTTTTTTGGGATCCGTCCCTGCTGACGAACGTGATTCGAAGGGACAAGATATAAGAATGTTAATATTACAAGATAATGAACATAAGCTATTTCAAAATGCTATTTTTACTCTCCCTTTTTTTAAAGACACTTTGAGAATTTTAACAAAATCTAACATCAAATAACACCGTACAAACAAAGTTAGGACCCTGCTTCTCAAACAAAGCAGGTGTTCATGTTTACATGAGCAATTAGAAGTCTGTATCAATAAGGCTTTTAATAATTAGCACCAGTAATTGTAATAAGATTAAATGCAATAATACATTAAATCACTCTGATGTCCATTTGATAAACTATTTCAGATAACAATACCTTCCATTTACTTGACAAAATAAAATACTGATATTTAACCGACTTGAATTCAATTTGGGACAAAGGTCAGTCATTATTTTGGAAGCGATCAAGTACAGGAATTGTGCGGCCTGATACGACACTCCTATACCAATCAGCTGATAGGGGTTTAATTAGAATTGATATACACCGGTTACTGTGGGAAAATCAATCAGTAGATCGATGACTCAGGACGTCAAACAAGGGAAAATATCACAATGAAATACAATCTTCGGTTGACTAAAATAATTAAGAAATAATATACATTTCTAGTGGAAAATAAAGAATTTTTCCACTTCTATTCAGAATCGGAATAGATATATAGCACCTAAAAAGAAAGAACAACTAGATATTAGATTTAGAAAAATGACTAGACATATCTACGTCACATTTTAAAAAGCAGGTAAGTACCCCTAGTATAATTTGATTACATGGAATTCTACAGGTGTATATACGTGTCTGTAGATTCAAAGTTCAGTAAAGATGGATGATGATGACGGCATATTTCACTTTTATCTAACTATTTTCCTGTCTCTATACCTAGGGTAAGCTATTTCACGGGTGCAGACTTCTCACGAGATTTGATGGGAGGCGTTCCAATGGGCGAGACTCTCTTTTTGCCGCGTTTTGCTGACTTTGGACTGACCTGCGTCTCAGCCACTTTGTCGCTCGGCCTTTCACGTGCTTGTCGTTCCTTAAAGCTGTCCTGATCTGCGTTTTCTACCTTGATTTTTTGGCGGAGATTTTCCCAAGCCTTTGGCCATCCTCTAGTAATTTTGTTTTCAGAAACATTGATTTCTTTCAATTCCGGCATTTTGCATATTTTTTCCGGTAAAGATTCAATGATGTTGTCAGAGAGATCAAGGATTTCTAATGACTTCATTTTATCCATGTCATTTGGGATCGACTTGAGGTCGTTGCTAGCTGCCTTTAGAACCTGGAGTCTATAAAGATAAGGAAATTCTATTGGCATCTGGTCAATATGGTTCTTGGATATGTTCAATTGTAGTAAAGAGGCCAAAACATCGATTTGATCCTTTGGGAAATTTAGAAGCTCGTTCTCCGAGAGATCCATATTAATCAACTTATTCAGATCTCCAAAATTATCTGGTAAAAGTGTGATTTTATTGCCCGCCATGTTCAGATCACACAGTGAAACCAAGCGCCCCAAACTTGGTGCAAAGTTCGTAAGGCCGTTGTGAGAAACGTGGAGTTTCTCTAATTTTTTCAGTGCTCCAATTTTTTCGGGTAGAGCTGTTATTTCGTTGCGACATGCACTAATCGATACTAAGCCTCTCATTTTGCACACATTGTCTGTTAATGTTTTTAAAGCATTGTTTGAAACATCGAGGTGTTTAAGGCATCTCAGATTGAAGACGCTCGGTGGAATCTCGTCCATACCGAGGCTGCAGAGCGCGAGAGACGTCAGGTTTCTAAGGTGATCTTTGTCACCCATGACAACAATGGTGGACCTGATGTCAGTCGGGTTGATCGAAAGAGGGTTGTCCGACATGTTAAGGTGCGTCAGCGTCTTTGGAAGGTTCAACTCATTGAGTCCATTATGCGAAACATCCAATGATCGAAGCTGATACAGAAAGTCGATGGATTTGGGCATTAGCGCAATTTCGTTATGACTCACGTGGAATGTTTCAAGATTTCGTAGTTTTCTAAGATCAGAAGGTAACACAGTCAGTCGGTTGTGGGATAAGTCTAAAAAGGTCAAAACTTGACCTTGGCCTAAACTATCTGGGATGGCGGAAATCTTATTGCCACAAAGATTTAAGCTCTTCAAACTTTTGACGTTTCCTATGGTTGCAGGTAATTCTTTGATTTTGTTCCACGAAAGGTCAAGTGTGACAAGCGACTTCATTTGGTCGATTTCATCGGGTATAACCTCAATCGAATTTTTGGAGAGATAGAGGTGCTCTAACTGCTTTAGATACACAGCAAATTTCATGGACATCAATTTATTTTCGGAAACCCCAAGCGTTGTTAAACACGGCAGTTCTCGTATACTCTCGGGTAGATACTCCACTTCATTTTTGGAAACGTCAAGATATGTCAACTTTCGAAGGCTCTTTATGGCGTCTGGTAACACCGGTATTTCATTTTGAGAGATATCCAGATGGTCAAGTGCGTATCCTAGATTACATATCTCTTCCGGTAAAATTTTGATATGGTTGTCCTTAAGGTTTAGGTAATGAAGATATCGGACACCCCCTATCTGTGCCGGAAGTTCCTGCACCGCGTTGTGAGAAAGGTCAAGCCACGTGAGACGCGAGAGTTTGTCGATGTTTTCGGGAATCACAGTTACGCCATTACGCGCCAAAATAATCTTCTGTATATTGGGTTTTTTGACGGCTGCTGATGGCATTTCCGTTATTCTGTTGTCAGACAAGTCGACCTCGGCAGTCATCTCGTAAAGCCCCTTCTTGATTGATCGGATTAAGTTTGAAGACAAGTCCATATACGCAATCGTGGACTTTCCGATGTTCTTCGGGAGGGCTCGAATCTTGTTATTGGAAGCATACAGCTTCTGTAATCCTGTGCATTTGTGTATTGCAGGTGGTAATTTTTTAATTGCATTATTTTTAATTGTCAAAATTTCAAGTTTCTTCATCCGTGACACAGAACCCGGGAAAGTTGAAAGAGTGTTGTTGGTGATGTCAATAAATTCTACATTCTCTAGAGCTGAAACAGTCTTCGGCAGCCTCTTCAGTCGATTGTTTTCTGCGGTAAATTTCACTGCCAGCTGACTAACTTCTTCATTATTGTAAATTTCAATTGGTAAGGATTTCCAATTCCCATTGCCAAACTTTAAATGAATTTTCTTTCCATCCGGGAGCTTTTTGAGGTATTTTTTGACGGGGTCGGGGAGGGAGATGATCTTGCTCCCAGGGCCCGTCGCTGGAGGGGGCTTTTCGTCCTTTTTTCTCCTCCTAGCACTCATCTCTGATCTTTATACAGCGACAGAGGAGCCCGTTGCTTGGTATCCAGTCTGCAAAATAAAAGATAAACAAATGCTACAGAGGGTTGAATCCACTTAGTCTCCGTAATGTCCCGGGTTCCGTCACTAACGACGCATTTTTGCCCATTATCTGATAAATCAATTTGAAATTATCCAATCACTATAGTCACCCTACACAGAAAATTCAATCCCACTCTTAATGCCGGTGCTATATATTATATGCACAAACGCCGTCGGATGAATTGTGCTAAAGATGCGAGAATTAAATACACTACTCTCTTAAACTGATACACAACATATCCCATTAAATGTGGGAATGTCACTGTGCTCTGATCAACTATACGTAGAAATTAAAGATTCTCAAGTTTTTAAAGCTTGCCAATTCAAGAATGGCTGAGCACAGGTGCACATGAAATGCATTATGTTTGATAAATTCTGTAACAAATCAATCCCGTTGGCTTCGTTGATTGGTAAAATGCGATCTTATGGGAGGGGGATGTTGGGTTCCAGACAAATTCTTGGGTTGTACAATTGATTTTATATATACATATGTGTGAGAGAGAGAGAGCGAGAGAGATTATGAATTAAAAATTTCCTGTCGGTAACAAAACTAACTGTCAGTTTCCTGTTTCCACAGACAGTACACTTGACAATATATTTTCATAGAGACAAAATAAATATTCGACCCGGGGCTTTGTATGCAAATCAATATTCATATAAAAGCAATGATTTTTTTGTCCTCAATAACGAATAAATCCAACAATTGTTCTTTAATAGTTTAGCAAACATGAAATTTCCTAGATTGTAGAATTTCAAATCGATGGTTTATGAAAGGGACTATTGATATTTTGCCATGTCTACAGGTAGTGAAATAAAGACGAATAAAATCTTGTTTTAAAAATTCAGTCCCTGTCTTGCTGCGATGTCAAATTAATGAATGGTTTTTCGCAAAGTGTGAGATTTTTAAAACAAATATTGGTTGGTGTAATGTCAAATATTCCATCAAAATTAACAAAGAGTACTTGAAAAGTCGTTTTGAAGTGCATTGAGATAAAAAAGAAGAAGTTTATTTTGGTTTAAAAAGTATATATCCTTTAAACAAAGCAAAGGTCCCCTATAAAGAAAATTCCTTTAGATATTTATTTTATACCGAGACCTTTTGACATCTACAATCAGAAATGAAGGACATTTAAACCTCTCCAGGTTTATCTTGAAGTTTATTACCAACGGGGCTTTAACAACGCTTCGGTTGGCGAAGTGTGTGAATTTTTATAACGTGAAAATCGCAATAATTTCTCATTTTTTCCACAGTCAAGCAAGGAAAACTCACGTATTCTTTCTAGTTACTCAGCGCAAACAATGATTTAAAGTTCACTTCATTTTACCTATGGATCTGCGGGATACGCCAGTAAATGCCATTTTACCTATATATGCACACTCATTGGAAAATAAAACCAACACTGCATGTCTCGTTGCGTGATAATAATTACGGGATGATATTCCATTGCTAACAACCAAAGACTACTCGACTCCTGTTCAGGACGGAACCAATGAATAAGATCCATGTGATTAATTATACAAATCATTGTCAGTAATTGTGTCATTAAACATTCATGAAGAAAAGACCCTCAGTTGTACACCATAACACGATACCTAGGTAGAGCCGTGGTGATACAAGACGATCTATTTACATTTATTTTACTTACAAGTTGTACGATGATTTAGAAATTAATTCTTAATTAACACATATCTGCAAAAGTTATATAACAAAACCAAAAGTTGATATATTATTGTCAACACAGCAACTTTTTAGACTTTCGCCTACGCTCAACAGGTATATACACACACACTGTATACAGAAGAAAACAAAATCAATCGGTACGTGTTCTAGCTCGATCTTCTTACCGCTGGTACACGTGAAAATCATCTATAATAATTTCTTTTTGCATATTCACCGTTTGGTATTTTGATTAATTGATCAAAATTCGTAATTAATCGTACCTGATCAAATGGAACGGCCCGCTCTGCTCGTACTTCACCTCTCACCCGCCATGTTTAGAAACCGACGATGCCAATATTTGTATCTAGGAAGTTAAGCGTGTGCCTGACGTCACTTTGTTTGGTAAATAGCGAAGTCAACAGTTTAAATATCGAAAGTATTTGTGCGTTGGTGACTCGAGGATCTGAATAAAAAGTAGCCTATGTAATAATTAAGATAAAAGATTCTAAAGCGGTTAAGATAAAGATGAAAAATATTCATCATATTTTCACACTAATTAGCCTAATTACGAACGAAATTTTACAGCCTTAATGAATCGTAGATTTGGCGTTTTGTAATTTTATCAGAATATTTTTTAAGCCCTATTGCCAAAACAAAAACAAAAAGCAAAAAAAAAAAAAAAAAAAAAAATATATATATATATATATATATAATAATAATTTTTTTAAAGTTAAAAAAAAACAACAACAAACAAACAAGAACAAAACCCATCAAATAAAATTAAAAGTTTTTTAAAAAATCTTTGATGGTCCCCCTTCCTCCTATTCGATTGGATTTTTTTATAAGGCATAATAGCCAAGTTTATTTATATTATGATGGATATACTGTATATAAACAACGGAAACGAGAGGATTTCGGCGCGTAATCGGCTTGCCGATTACTTCATGTGTCCATTGTTTTTTATACACTGAATAATCCCCAGGACATTCCTTAATGAACCATTCGTAGACTGTTAACCCCTGTAAAGGCGTGTAGGCCTACGTGTATAGTCAATTCTATAGTCAATTCATTCCGCCCTAATGCACATTCCGTCTCTACAAATCAACCGAGCCAAAACCTAATACTTCATAGAACTCTATAATCATGATAATCCGACATAAATCCTTGTTTATTCCATTAATCTAATGTGTCATATAAATGCCAATCTGTAAATTCATAATCATGATTTACATGGCCATGATTGTATCTTTCCTGCCGTCAAACCTACCTCGGTTAGTTAAACAATATTTATTCGTAAACGATTTGATAATAGTGTTTACAAACAATGTCTTATAATAGATTGGTTTTAACCTCGGTTATTATTGATGTATTACAATACCCCATCCCCTCCCCTCCTCAGATACAAAAGTCCGCACCCCCGATCGTTCTCAGCGTCGCCACACACAGAGACACTGCCGTATTATACCGCGCATAACTACTGAATCTAATTCTTAAAGATGATAACTCGAAAAGATGTACCTGAAAAAGTGAAGATAACGAACAGCGATCAATTTCATGAAAAGACCTAGGGCTAATAAGGCCTATACCATTAAGATTACAGCGTTAAGAGTAGGGCGTTCAATCTACCAAAAATAAGGAAATCCGGTTAAACAAATCCATACAGCCCCTCCGGGACAAAGCATTTCATATTTCTAAGTTGTTTTTTTAAACACCCCCCCCCCCCTTTGTAGAATGGTCTTCGCACTTCTCAACACGTCATCAACTAAACTTGAGAAGGTATGAATTCTTTTGGATGAGACAACTGATTTTTACGGATATATAAGGATTACGTCATTTTTAGCTAAGATACTTACCTGTAAAAAAAAAAAAAAAAAAAAAAAAAAAAAAAAGTAAAGGGGTCAGCACCCTGGTTCTAGACGTGCTATGTAGATATGTTGGTATATTAAGTTCAGTTAAGTTTATCAGCTCAAACTATACGGTTTACAGGCATGTACAGATGAATATTTGCTTTGTATGATTTGCTCGTGCGCGAATCTGTCGACATCTGATATCGTGAACATAGTTGTAAATTAACAGCACAATCGAAAAACAATATTGCTCTTAAATGTATAGCACATATATATTACTAAGTATTGGAGAGAGAGAGAGAGAGAGAGAGAGAGAGAGAGAGATATTACAGGAATTGCACCCCTTTGATTTTGAGAGAGAGAGAGAGAGAGAGAGAGAGGGAGAGAGAGAGGGGGGGGGAGTTGAATATAGATTAAGTGGCGGCCGCCAGTAAATTTCAGTACTGATATATATTGTAGTTTATTGTTATCGATTAATATGCATATGGTGCTATAGAAAAAACAGTTAAAAATTTTACCAAACTCAATGATGAACAAAAATTCATTTACATACTATGTTCTGAAGAGCCATCCATTCTAAATATAACTGGAAAATTTATTTTGAACAATATATGACACTGTATTTGTATATAAATATGTGTTATGTAATCACTTCTTTCTTTACTTGTATATGTATATGTACATTATTTGTATGTATTTTCATGCTGCCCTTTGAGGGCCCTTGATTGGAAATAAATATAGTTATAAGTTATTCTATCGTTTGTCATCTCTTCTCTTCATTGTTGTAATCATCTCATGTTTGTCTATTTTGGACTCTGAACTAGAAATAAAGAATTCTATTCTTCTATTCTATTGTAGATCACAAAGCACTAGCGCACTAGGAATAATGTCATTTAAGTCGGGTTCGCGATGCAAAATTCCACCAATTAAGCAGAAGACCACTGATAGTCGAGAAAATGCTGTGTCTTGGTTTGTAAAGTTGGTAAATTATATTATTAAGCTTCTTAAGTATGAAAGTCGTGCACTTCTTTTACAAAATAGATAATAGATGCTATATTTATTATCTGAATATATCTATATATGGCGTATACAAGATTGGAAGGTAGTCATATCACTGTCTATGTCACATAGTATGTGCGGCAGAACTGCAACTTTCTGGGGAAAATTAATCACAGAGATTCGACGAGGCTGGGTATTTGGACTGACACGTTTTCGGAAGAGACGTCAGTCCAAATATTCAGCATCGACGAATCTCGCCGAGATTAGGAATAAATGTGATGGACCATTCCATCCCAAAGTTGTTTCTCAAAGAGCTAACACGTTTGTCGTTGTAAACACGAGTGAATCTCGTCTAACTGAACTGAGAAGACGGGAATGTTGCATTCAATATGGATATGGAGGGCAGAATCGCCGGTGACAGATGGCTCAGAACTTTGGTATATTTTATTGTTATTAAATTTTGCAGCATTCAGGGTTAATTCATTTGAAATTTTTTTTTTATGTATATCTATAGATATATATATATATATGTGGGGCTGTAATTATGAAGCTCGATTTTGGAAATAATTCATGATTGATTTCAGAATTTTTTTTAAAGATTAATCACAGGAGTTGGCAATTTTATCAATAAAGTGGAAATACGTGAGAAACAGGCATAAATACTACCAATGAGCTACACTTGTGAATAAAATTGCCAATTCCTTTGGGATTAATCTAGACCCAAAATTTAAATAAGTGATTAAACTTGCTAGTAAATGATTTTTTCCCTGTCTTGAATGTTGATGCATTGCTTTGTTTGCTCGCTTAGTCCAAGGATTTACCTTTGGCAATCTGATATTGATAATATTGAGCTGTCTGATATTCAGCAATATCGGACTGTCTTACAGTGATTTTTCTACATTTTTTACAAAGGCCCTGTGGCTTTCAAATTGGGAATTTTTTTTTACATTTCAGTCAAATTGGGAAAAATCAATTTTATTGTAAATAACAGTCTATGCGAAAGACATCGGACCGTCGGACCTGACCGATGTGCAGTGCCTCAGGTCCGACGCATCATTTTTTACATCGGACCGGAATGTCCGATGTCTTAGTGTCCAGTTTTGAGCTTTACTATTTTGATGCGGAGTCATTTAAATGATTGTTATAAGTAAAAAATAGCACACAAATCCAAATACGTAAATGAATGTGATTAAAACCGCATGGACTGTCTAAAGTATTATACGGGAGGGATCCCTGGTATAGTATTACTAGTATAATAAATAAGATTCCCTTGGTTTTGCATTTTCACATGTTTCACTTTTTTACATTAGGTTTTTCGGTCTGACAAAATTTGGTTCGGTCCGGTGTGTTCATTGATTACACAGGACCGAATGCCCTGTGTGGTCCAAAAAACTTTCGCATAGACTGAAATAAGTTTTAAAATCATATCAAACATGTTTATTTTACACATCTAATTTTCTTTAACCTTCTAAAATTTTCAACTATTCTATCCAAATCATCATTCCCATAACTCTTTGTTAAGTTGTATACATGTATATAATTTACATCGAATGTTTATCTTTTTCAAATACATTTTTCTTTCAGAATTTTATTATTGGGAAAAATGCAAGCTAAATTGGGGGGGGAAAATTCAATTTTTAGGAGGGGAAAGGGCCGAAATTCGGACCTAAAATGGGCCTTAAAAAATCACTGTCTTGGTACTGATATCCTTCAAAATTGGGCTATCTTGGGTAACACAGTGGCAGATCACATGACTGTGACTTGATCAATTCACGTAAAAATCGACAGAAGGGAAAATTCAAATGAGTAAGTAACACTTTTATCAATAATGAATTGTCGTATAACTTACATCAATATTTGAAGAATTTTTCAGGAACAAATCTACTAAAATGGTAATTCTATGTGCGATAGAAGCAGAAAACACTGACAACTTTTTTTAGCTTACCTGAGGTGAAAGCTCAAATTAGCTTTCTGATCGCCTGTTGTCCGTTGTCTCTCCGTCTGTAAACATTTTACATTTTTGACTTCTTCTCCAGAACCACTAAGCCAATTTTAACCAAACTTAGCAAAAAGCATCCATGGGTGAGGGGCTTTCAAGTTTATGCAAATAAAGGGCCATGCCTCCTTCAAAGGGGAGATAATCACAAAAATGCAAAAATAGGAGGGTCATTCAAACATCTTCTCTCAAGAACCACTGGGCCAGAAGAGATGAAATTTACCTGAAAGGTTCCTGACATAGTGCAGATTCAAGTTTGTTAAAATCATTGCCACCGGGGATAGGATGGGGCCACAATAGGGGATCAAATTTTTACATACTAATATATAGAAAAAATATTTAAAAGTCTTCTTCTCAAGAACCATTGAGCCAAAGAAATTTACATTTACATGAAAGCTTATTCCTAACATAATGCAGATTCAAGTTTGTAAAAATTGTGGCTCGGGGATATATAGGTTGGGGCCACAAGAGGGATCAAAGTTTTACATGCAAATGCAATGGGGAAATCTTTAAATATGGGGCAAGGTGACTCAGGTGAGTGATGTGGCCCATGGGCTTCTTGTTTGGTGGTTGGAAAGTTTTTTCACTTAAAAAAAACCCAAAAAACTGCCAGTGTTCTCTGCTTCTATTGCACGTAGAGCTAGCATTTTAGCATAGATTTGTTCTTGAGAAACATTGTTCAAATGTATCTGATACAAGTTATGTGACTATTTGTTACTGATATAGGTATTACTTACTTGTCTGAATTTTCCTTAATGTGTTGACTTTCGTCACCATTTTCCGTGTAACTGATCATGTGAAGTTCACAATATTTGCCACCATGAGGTAAATCTTCAAATGATTAAATAAAGGGCATTGTTTTAAGTAAGAGATATGCCATATACAGCTCTGTATGAGAATATATAAGACGGTTTTAGACTCCAACGGGCCTCAATCCAGAGTTTTTGAAATCTGCTGGTCCCACCGGCAAAACCGGTAAAATATTTCTAAAGTCCGGTGATTTTTTTTTAATATTATCTTTGCAAACACACCTCTGAAGGAGTTACCTACATCTGTTGTATATGTCTCTGATTTGAATATTTCATGCAATGAAAATGATAATGAGATAAAATCACATAAAATAAAACGGTGACACATATTTAACATGATGGTAGTTTTAAGTGATATTGCTAAATCGTTTAAAAGTGATAACACATGTGATTTATTCAGACTGAATATAAGTGATATTACATGTTCTAAAATGAGTTAATAACATCACTTCATCATTTAATCATCTCAAAGCAGAGTGACACATGAATATTAATCATGTTAATTGATACCTGACAGAAATGCAGGTACCTGACGTCCTATAATGGAGGAGGAAACAGGACCAATTTCAACACAAAGTTCACTGAAGGCGTGTCTTACATCCTCAGCAAGGAGCATTCTCCATTTTTTTGGAATTCACAATCGTACTGACGATGATGAAGTCTGGGAGTACAAGACCTTACACAGAATTCAGGTGAAAAGTCATTTGTTAACATTCTTTTGAGGACTGTTGTGACTGTGTTGGATGTGTATAGTGTGATCTAAAACTTATCACTTACAATCAACTAACGGTGGCTTTAAGAGCAGCAGATATATTTATACCCGCACTTTCTAAAGAAAGTTCGGGTATATTGTTGTTACCCTGGTCCATCCGTCCGTCTGTCTGTCACACTTTCTTCTTCCTCAAACTGCTCTTTTATTTCAAGTGGTAACCAATTGATCTTTTGGAATATGATAGGTGGTGTACTGTAGATATATGATAAGGTTTTAGAATATTCAATTTTACCCTGGGGGCAAAACGGGGGTAAAAAAATGATGTTTTTCAACAAAAACCTGGTTCCCAGAACTCCTCCTACATTTATTGCAGTAGCTCAATCATCTTTTGGAAGATGATTGGTTGGGTCCTGTAGATGTGCAATAAAGTTTCGGAATTTTCATTTTCACCCTGGGGGCCAAATGGGGGTAGAAAATGATGCTTTTTAACACAACCCTGGTTCCCAGAACTCCTCTTACAATTTACACAGTATCCTAATAATCTTTTGGAAAATGATATGCTGGTGTCCTTTAGATGTGCAATAAGGTTTTGGAATTTTCATTTTCACCCTAGGGATCAAATAGGGGTAGAAAAATGACAATTTTGTACAAAGAAACCCTGGTTCCCAGAACTCCTCTTACATTTTACAAAGTAGCCTAATAATCTTTTGGAAGATGATTACTGGTGTCCTGTAGATGTGCAATAAGGTTTTGGAATCTTCATTTTCATCCCTGGAGTCAGATGAGGGTCGAAAAATCACAAAAGAACTCTGGTTCCCAGAACTCCTCTTACATTTTAAGCAATATCCTAATAATCTTTAGGGAGATGGTTGCTGGTGTCCTGTAGATGTACAATAGGGTTTCGAAATTTTTATTTTTGCCCCGGGGGCCAAGTGGGGGTTGAAAAAAGACAATTTTGATAAAAAAAAAAAAAAAAAAAAAAAAAAAAAAAAAAAACCTTCTTCCCAGAACTCCTCATACATTTTAAGCAGTATCCTAATAATCTTTTGGATGATGATTGCTGGTGTCCTGTAGATGTGCAATAAGGTTTTGGAATTTTTATTTTTACCCCTGGGGTTAAATGAGGGTTGAAAATTGACATTTTTGCACAAAAGAACACTCAGGTCCCCAGAACTCTTTTTACGTTTTAAGCAGTATCCTAATAATCTTTAGGAAATTGGTTGCTGGTGTCCTGTAGATGCGCAATAAGGTTTTGGAATTTTTATTTTTGCCCTGGGGGCCAAATGGGGGTCGAAAATGATGCTTTTTGTACAAAAAACCTTGGTTCCCAGAACTCCTCTTACAATTTATGCATGGGCCAAATCATTTTTTGGAAGATATCAATGACCTTGAACTTGTCACAATGACCTTGAGTCAAGGTTATGACACACTCCCAGGTCATAAAAAATCTTTGTACAAAGTACGAACTTCCAATGACTCTCCACTACAAAATTATAACTCAATTAATTTTTTAATACTTTTTCTGCTTGTGACCTTGAACTTGCAGGAATGAATTTGGGTCAAAGTCATCAAACACCTTCAGGTCATAAACAATCTTTATACCAAGTATGAACCACCAATGATCCTTCATAATCAAGTTATAGCCCTTGCAATTTTAAAAAAAAACTTTTTCTGCCTAGTGACCTTGAACTTGTAGGAATGACCTTAGGTTAAACTGAAGACATACCCTCAATATATGATGAAGAGTATATTTAAAGGCAAACACTTGTGTGCGGGTATTACTGTCTTATGACAGCATCTAGTATTCTATTGTTCTTTTACAAATCATTTGTGAATTTGTTTTGCGAAAGGAGCATACTTGTGTGTGCAAGGCAATCAGAATGTTATGAGAATGGTTTAGCGGTTCTACCATTGGCTAATTAAATCTATGAAAGTGTCTGTTTGTTTTTATTCATATGATAGGAAATGTTTTTGATATAAATTGTTTAAGCTTTTGATTTAATTTTATATTTTACAGGTTATTTAAAGAGAACTTTTTTTTATCACAATTCAATTATTTCTCTCTCCATTTAGTCCATTGATTGTCTAATTATTATTAATTTCCGTGCTGGAGAACGTACATTGCCTTATAGTGTACCTCTGTGAAATCTTCAAAATTCTCAGGTTGCAAATTTTTAAGGTGCTTAAAAACTTTTCATATCATTTGAAAATCATTTATTTAAAGTTTTTATAAATTAAATGTACACTCTCCAGTCTTTATAAATTAAACATACCCTCTCCAGTCTTTATAAATTAAACATACACTCTCCAGTCTTTATAAATTTCATATTCATGATTTTTAGAGTGAAAAATTTGGCTTGTGGAGAAAAGGAAAATCCTCGGATGATGCCACAGAAATCCTTGTTCAACAAGTGTGGACTACAATGTCTAATGTCCTGTCTGAGAAAGTTCACATCTTACATGGGTCTGCAGGCCAAGACCAATTAATTCCACCAGTATCTGACTGCTGTTTGAGGTAGGTCCAGTGTTATAGTATCTGACTGTTGTTTGAGGTAGGTCCAGTGTTATATTATCTGACTGCTGTTTGAGGTAGGTACAGTGTTAACTAGTATGTGACTGTTGTTTGAGGTAGGTACAGTGTTATAGTATGTGACTGTTGTTTGAGGTAGGTCCAGTGTTATAGTATGTGACTGTTGTTGTAGGTAGGTACAGTGTTAGCTAGTATGTGACTGTTGTTTGAGGTAGGTCCAGTGTTATAAGATGTGACTGTTGTTTGAGGTAGGTACAGTGTTATAGTATGTGACTGTTGTTTGAGGTAGGTACCATGTTATAGTATGTGACTGTTGTTTGAGGTAGGTCCAGTGTTATAGTATATGACTGTTGTTTGAGGTAGGTCCAGTGTTATAGATGTGACTGTTGTTTGAGATAGGTACAGTGTTATAGTTTGTGACTGTTGTTTGAGGTAGGTACAGTGTTAACTAGTATGACTGTTGTTTGAGGTAGGTACAGTGTTATAGTATGTGACTGTTGTTTGAGGTAGGTACAGTGTTATAGTATGTGACTGTTGTTTGAGGTAGGTCCAGTGTTATAGTATGTGACTGTTGTTTGAGGTAGGTACAGTGTTATAGTATGTGACTGTTGTTTGAGGTAGGTCCAGTGTTATAGTATGTGACTGTTATTTGAGGTAGGTACAGTGTTAACTAGTATGTGACTGTTGTTTGAGGTAGGTACAGTCTTATAGTATGTGACTGTTGTTTGAGGTAGGTAGTGTTATAGTATGTGACTGTTGTTTGAGGTAGGTACAGTGTTATAGTAATTGTGACTGTTGTTTGAGGTAGGTACAGTCTTATAGTATGTGACTGTTTTTTGAGGTATGTACAGTGTTAACTAGTATGTGACTGTTGTTTGAGGTAGGTACAGTGTTATAGTATGTGACTGTTGTTTGAGGTAGGTACAGTGTTATAGTATGTGACTGTTGTTTGAGGTAGGTAGTGTTATAGTATGTGACTGTTGTTTGAGGTAGGTACAGTGTTATAGTAATTGTGACTGTTGTTTGAGGTAGGTACAGTGTTATAGTATGTGACTGTTGTTTGAGGTAGGTACAGTGTTATAGTATGTGACTGTTGTTTGAGGTAGGTACAGTGTTATAGTATGTGACTGTTGTTTGAGGTAGGTACAGTGTTAACTAGTATGTGACTATTGTTTGAGGTAGGTACAGTGTTATAGTATGTGACTGTTGTTTGAGGTAGGTACAGTGTTAACTAGTATGTGACTGTTGTTTGAGGTAGGTACAGTGTTAACTAGTATATGACTGTTGTTTGAGGTAGGTACAGTGTTAACTAGTATGTGACTATTGTTTGAGGTAGGTACAGTGTTATAGTATGTGACTGTTGTTTGAGGTGGGTACAGTGTTATAGTATGTGACTGTTGTTTGAGGTAGGTACAGTGTTATAGTATGTGACTGTTGTTTGAGGTAGGTACAGTGTTATAGTATGTGACTGTTGTTTGAGGTAGGTAGTGTTATAGTATGTGACTGTTGTTTGAGGTAGGTAGTGTTATAGTATGTGACTGTTGTTTGAGGTAGGTACAGTGTTATAGTAATTGTGACTGTTGTTTGAGGTAGGTACAGTGTTATAGTATGTGACTGTTGTTTGAGGTAGGTACAGTGTTAACTAGTATGTGACTGTTGTTTGAGGTAGGTACAGTGTTATAGTATGTGACTGTTGTTTGAGGTAGGTACAGTGTTATAGTATGTGACTGTTGTTTGAGGTAGGTACAGTGTGATAGTAATTGTGACTGTTGTTTGAGGTGGGTACAGTGTTATAGTATGTGACTGTTGTTTGAGGTAGGTACAGTGTTATAGTATGTGACTGTTGTTTGAGGTAGATACAGTGTTAACTAGTATGTGACTGTTGTTTGAGGTAGGTACAGTGTTATAGTATGTGACTGTTGTTTGAGGTAGGTATAGTGTTATAGTATGTGACTGTTGTTTGAGGTAGGTACAGTGTTAACTAGTATGTGACTATTGTTTGAGGTAGGTACAGTGTTATAGTATGTGACTGTTGTTTGAGGTAGGTACAGTGTTATAGTATGTGACTGTTGTTTGAGGTAGGTACAGTGTTAACTAGTATGTGACTATTGTTTGAGGTAGGTACAGTGTTATAGTATGTGACTGTTGTTTGAGGTAGGTACAGTGTTAACTAGTATGTGACTGTTGTTTGAGGTAGGTACAGTGTTATAGTATGTGACTGTTGTTTGAGGTAGGTAGTGTTATAGTATGTGACTGTTGTTTGAGGTAGGTACAGTGTTAACTAGTATGTGACTGTTGTTTGAGGTAGGTACAGTGTTATAGTATGTGACTGTTGTTTGAGGTAGGTACAGTGTTATAGTATGTGACTGTTGTTTGAGGTAGGTAGTGTTATAGTATGTGACTGTTGTTTGAGGTAGGTACAGTGTTATAGTATGTGACTGTTGTTTGAGGTAGGTACAGTGTTAACTAGTATGTGACTGTTGTTTGAGGTAGGTACAGTGTTATAGTAATTGTGACTATTGTTTGAGGTAGGTACAGTCTTATAGTATGTGACTGTTGTTTGAGGTAGGTACAGTGTTATAGTATGTGACTATTGTTTGAGGTAGGTAGTATTATAGTATGTGACTGTTGTTTGAGGTAGGTCCAGTGTTATAGTGTGTGACTGTTGTTTGAGGTAGGTACAGTGTTAATAGTATGTGACTGTTGTTTGAGGTAGATACAGTGTTAACTAGTATGTGACTGTTGTTTGAGGTAGGTACAGTGTTATAGTATGTGACTGTTGTTTGAGGTAGATACAGTGTTAACTAGTATGTGACTGTTGTTTGAGGTAGGTACAGTGTTATAGTATGTGACTGTTGTTTGAGGTAGGTACAGTGTTAATAGTATGTGACTGTTGTTTGAGGTAGATACAGTGTTAACTAGTATGTGACTGTTGTTTGAGGTAGGTACAGTGTTATAGTATGTGACTGTTGTTTGAGGTAGGTCCAGTGTTATAGTATGTGACTGTTGTTTGAGGTAGGTAGTGTTATAGTATGTGACTGTTGTTTGAGGTAGGTACAGTGTTAACTAGTATGTGACTGTTGTTTGAGGTAGGTACAGTGTTATAGTATGTGACTGTTGTTTGAGGTAGGTACAGTGTTATAGTATGTGACTGTTGTTTGAGGTAGGTACAGTGTTAACTAGTATGACTGTTGTTTGAGGTAGGTAGTGTTATAGTATGTGACTGTTGTTTGAGGTAGGTACAGTGTTATAGTATGTGACTGTTGTTTGAGGTAGGTAGTGTTATAGTATGTGACTGTTGTTTGAGGTAGGTACAGTGTTATAGTATGTGACTGTTGTTTGAGGTGGGTACAGTGTTATAGTATGTGACTGTTGTTTGAGGTAGGTACAGTGTTATAGTATGTGACTGTTGTTTGAGGTAGGTACAGTGTTATAGTATGTGACTGTTGTTTGAGGTAGGTACAGTGTTATAGTATGTGACTGTTGTTTGAGGTAGGTACAGTGTTATAGTATGTGACTGTTGTTTGAGGTAGGTACAGTGTTATAGTATGTGACTGTTGTTTGAGGTAGGTATAGTGTTATAGTATGTGACTGTTGTTTGAGGTAGGTAGTGTTATAGTATGTGACTGTTGTTTGAGGTAGGTACAGTGTTATAGTATGTGACTGTTGTTTGAG
This sequence comes from Ostrea edulis, assembly GCF_947568905.1. Classification (NCBI taxonomy): domain Eukaryota; kingdom Metazoa; phylum Mollusca; class Bivalvia; order Ostreida; family Ostreidae; genus Ostrea; species Ostrea edulis. The sequence goes on along the minus strand of NC_079172.1, from coordinate 70,285,541 downwards.
GTAGGTACAGTGTTATAGTATGTGACTGTTGTTTGAGGTAGGTACAGTGTTAACTAGTATGTGACTGTTGTTTGAGGTAGGTACAGTGTTAACTAGTATGTGACTGTTGTTTGAGGTAGGTACAGTATTATATTATGTGACTGTTGTTTGAGGTAGGTCCAGTGTTATAGTATGTGACTGTTGTTTGAGGTAGGTACAGTGTTATAGTATGTGACTGTTGTTTGAGGTAGGTACAGTGTTATAGTATGTGACTGTTGTTTGAGGTAGGTACAGTGTTATAGTATGTGACTGTTGTTTGAGGTAGGTAGTGTTATAGTATGTGACTGTTGTTTGAGGTAGGTACAGTGTTATAGTATGTGACTGTTGTTTGAGGTAGGTACAGTGTTAACTAGTATGTGACTATTGTTTGAGGTAGGTACAGTGTTATAGTATGTGACTGTTGTTTGAGGTAGGTACAGTGTTAACTAGTAGGTGACTGTTGTTTGAGGTGGGTACAGTGTTAACTAGTATGTGACTGTTGTTTGAGGTAGGTAGTGTTATAGTATGTGACTGTTGTTTGAGATAGGTACAGTGTTATAGTATGTGACTGTTGTTTGAGGTAGGTACAGTGTTAACTAGTAGGTGACTGTTGTTTGAGGTGGGTACAGTGTTAACTAGTATGTGACTGTTGTTTGAGGTAGGTCCATCAGGGTTCGAAATTAACTTCTTCAAGCACTAGTCCGTACGGACTAGTCACTGTTGATGTTCACTAATCCGCAAAGCATTTCACTACTTCGTCCAGTACATCATATTAAATGATCTTCATTTAATGAAACCAAACTTAGCACAGTTGCAAACAATTCAATTTCTGACACCTACAGAAGAAAAAGAGTCCACCATATTTTATTTCGCATTCAAGATCTTCAGAGGCATACAACATTAACCTCCGAGTTAATCCTTTTATAAATGTCCATTGAAGTGCGTTCAAGATCGACGTTCCTGTTGTTTTGGTGCTCAGATCTTAGAGTCACAGGAGTTCGAAATTTTATCAATAAAGTCAATAAAATTCACTCGATTGACCAAGTCATGAGCTATAGTGTTATGAACTACTGTGTTAGAGTCGTGAATGATGAGAACATGTGTACACAAACGTGCATGTTCTCAGATCACACTACTTGCAATTCTTGCACCTAGAACACGTTCTCGTGATGTGTAATCAGCGTTCAGAATCGACAGGAATTTGACAATTTGTGCACATTCGAAGAACGGCGGTCTCGAACGCACTCCATGTGTTTGAAAGATCAGGCTCTTATAGTCATGCAAACACTTGACCAAGCAGGTAATCAACCATAAGTTCAAACACCTGATTTCCGGATTTTCACTAGTCCGTACGGACTAGTGCTATAGAGAGTTCACTAGTCCGACACGTTTTTTACTAGTCTCGGACTTACGGACATGAGTTAATTTCGAATCCTGTTCAGTGTTAACTAGTATGTGACTGTTGTTTGAGGTAGGTACAGTGTTATAGTATGTGACTGTTGTTTGAGGTAGGTACAGTGTTATAGTATGTGACTGTTGTTTGAGGTAGATACAGTGTTAACTAGTATGTGACTGTTGTTTGAGGTAGGTACAGTGTTATAGTATGTGACTGTTGTTTAAGGTAGGTACAGTGTTATAGTATATAACTGTTGTTTGAGGTAGGTACAGTGTTAACTAGTATATGACTGTTGTTTGAGGTAGGTACAGTGTTATAGTATGTGACTGTTGTTTGAGGTAGGTACAGTGTTATAGTATGTGACTGTTGTTTGAGGTAAGTACGGTGTGATTGTCAATTTGATTTATACATGATGGTAAGATAAATTATAAGTATTGCATAATTAGATGTATGGTAGATATAAAAAACACATTTATGACAAGGCATATTGACCATCCATAGTATTTAGTAATGACCATATTGTATGGCAGTTTTGGAGAATGAATACATAAAAATAAAGTGCTAGTTTAGCATAAATCAGGAATAGTGTCAACAAATTATAGAATTTCAATTCAGAAACCAAAGATCTACCACGAGTGATTGGAATCAGAGTGCCAAAAATGTCAAGGTCGTATCTGACGAAGCTTCAGGCAGTCAACAGGGAGCGCCACCAGACTCATCAGCTGATACAGAAAGTAACGTGCAAGATACGTCCACAAACCATCAAAATATCGCAACGTCATCTCAGGAATCGCCCAAGTCACAGAGTCAGACCTCAACACAAGGAGAAGAGGTTACATCAGACAACAAGAATCAGGATGTTTTGAGCCAGCAAGCGGCAGGCCCGGGTCACGGAGAATCTGCTCTCCAACAAGATGACAAGAATCAGTATGTTCTGAGCAAGCAAGCAGCAGGTCCAGGTCACGAAGAATCTGCTGTCCAGGAAGACAACATCCCACAGCAATCAGGAGCGTCATTTCCAAACCTTGGAGGAAAATTTGAGAACGATGAGGATAGAGAGATCTATTACTCCTGTGGTAATATCAAAGTTGTTCCCAAAACACATACATATATATCAGTCGATGCTATTTCCTGTCCTTGAAGATTTATATTAAGAGAATTTTATAGATAATGTCAGTTTGAGAGGTGCACTGGATGTGGCTGAAGAGGAGGTAGGAACCGATGAAGTCAAGGAACAGGTGAGATCCCCAACACTGGAGAAAGTCATTTTGAAATATTGTAAACATCGTCAACTCCTAGTGTTTGAATTTTTACCATTCTCTTTGTTGGTACAATTTATGGTAGTTTTGATTTCACAGGACATCAAATTTTTCATAATGAAATATAAATTTGCAATTAAGAGTAAAGACAATTTTTTAAGGTAGCTCACAACACTAAAGCTTATACTCTTTATGACACTACATCACAAGATGGCGATTTAAATGTTTTGTGAACGTATTTGTATAGATTGATTTGTTTGTCTCTCATCGTAGCTCAGTGGTTAAAGCATTTTGGCTGGTGAACTGCAGATCTCGAGTTCAAATCTGCCAGAGTCTTTTGTTCATATGTGTTGAAATAATTTTTTTGAAAATCATGTTTTTATCCAAATTTGCATATTTTCTGCCATTTGGCATATATACTTATCATATATCATCATATCTTTTATGATTAAACCAATTTGTACTGATTTGAGAAACTATTCCTGGGTGTATTGAGCCAAGAAAATGATGGGGTATTATTCATAACAAAGGTAGCCAGAATTGAGAAACTGACTATAGTGACAAACCTAGGGTTTTCTTAGGAGTTTCAATGTTAATCGTCACCATAACTAAATGTATATTACTGTAAAAAGGACACTGAATGATGAATTACTTGAATCTATATATTATTGTACGCCTGTCTTTAGATAGGAGGTATTTTATACTACAACGATGTTTGTCCGTCCATCTGTTCGGAATTTTCTCTTTTTAATTTCATTTCTCTGTCATGTATCGAGCTGAAACTTGCTATGTAGATTCTTTGTGGATCTCTCTAGATCATGTTGCAATTTTGATCCATTTTGACCTCTCTTGCAGGAGTTGTGCCCCTTTATTTGAAAATTATTGTTATATTGAGGGTATACATAATTTGTCCAGTTTTATCCTCCCACAATTTTCAAGTGAGGGCCATCATGTTTTACAGAGTGTTTGTATGGATATTGAAGCTGTACATGTGGCAAGGATTTTGATTTTTTTCTATTTTTGAGAAAATTACAGGTTGTTAAACTTGGTCAGTTTTGAGGAAATATTACATAGAGAGTACATGATTTGTAGGTGAAATCTTCCCACAGTTTTCAAGTGAGAACCTTCTTATTTTACAGAGTGTTTATATGGATTATGGAAGATGTACATGTGGCAAGGAATTCGAATTTCTTCAATTTTTGAGAAAATTACAAGTTGTTAAACTTAGTTAGTTTTCAGGAAATAGTGGAGAGTACGTGGTTTGTTTTTTTATTTTTCCTTCCACGGTTTTCAAGTTTAGACCTTATTATTTTAAAGAATGTTTGCATGGGTATGGAAAATGTTCATGTGGCAAGGATCGATTTTGTTTTTCTTCAGTTTTTGAGAAAAATTACAGGTTGTTAGACTTCAATTCGTCCGTTTTGAGGAAATATTAAATTAAATAAAGGACATGGTTTGTCCTTTTTACGCCTCTTACAGTTTAGAGGCTAGGTTGTCTTTGTAAATAACTTGAAGATGTGCATAGTGCAAGAATTTCAATTCTTTATTTTTTGTATGTTTTAAATATTTACAGGTTGTTGAACTTGGTCAAATTTGGAGAAATATTTTACACACAGAACTCTTGGTGTGACATCTACACGTACCTCTTGTCACATTTTTAAGCTAAGACCCTTTATCCATAAGAAAGTAATTTTGTCACAGCCTGATGATGGCTGATACTACCTGAAGCAAAGTTCTACAAATTATGGATTAAGAAAAACACCCTATGTAAGCATTGTCATGGGCGTATTATGTACCGTTTGCAGTACTCTTGTCCTCATCATGGATACAGATATTGCACGGAGGGTTTAACAGGCTGTTGTACGATGTTTGCAGTACTTCTCTTGTTAGAATATGGAATTATTTACTGACTCAACCTGACCTGGCGATAAAAACTACTATTTGTTGATTACATTTTAAAAGCTGAAGAACTGTAGCTCTCTGAAAAAATATTTTGACGGAACAGAGATCCGTCAAAATATTTTTTCAGAGAGCTACAGTTCTGCAGCTAACATTTTGAAATCCTGCTTATGTATACATGTATTATTGGGTAAAAAATAGTTCAGCAAAGAAGTCTTGTATACTTATTATCCATTTTACTACTATGGAATAAGAAAACAGGATTATATAGTGATAATTGTCTGCCATGTTCACTGTGGCTTAATGTTGGTGAAAAATTCTTTGATCGTGAAAATAGTGAAATTAAAACCCCCGTAATATATTCCATGTTTACAGTACAAGGAATAATCCTTCTATTTTATATTTATTTTATAGTTACCTGACAACTTGGCAGCTGCAGATTTAGCATATGGAAAAGAGGCCTACAAAAATTACTCTTTATATATGCAGGTACTGTTGACTTTACTCTTTGATGGATTTTTTTAAGGTCGCGTAGTCTTACTTGGATGACCTCATGCAGTCAAAACTATCAGAAGTTGTCTGTTGTATTATGGCTTTTGAACATTTTCAAGTTCTCTGAAACTACACAACCAATTTTAATCAAAATTTATATGTAGCATTTTTGGGGGGTAGGAGCCAAAACAAGAATTTTTAATTTTAGTGTCCCAGGGTTCCGTCAGGGAAATTAAGGGTCATACATGTACAGCTTCAAAAAATAGCACTATCTTTCAAAATCTCTATCAACTATAGATACTGCAGGAAAGTTACAAACTATAATAACATATATATAGATATTCATAATGAAAGAAGCATGATGGGGGTATCCATCTGTGCATAAAAAAAATTCAATTTGAAAAAGGTGGTCACTTGACAATATCATCAAAGGTGCATATGAAAAGTAGAATAATTTGATGTGGGGTTCTCAGGTTAATATGAAAAGTAGAATAATTTGATGTGAGGTTCTCAGGTTAATATGAAAAGTAGAATAATTTGATGTGAGGTTCTCAGGTTAATATGAAAAGTAGAATAATTTGATGTGGGGCTCTCAGGTTAATATGAAAAGTAGAATAATTTGATGTGGGGTTCTCAGGTTAATAAGAAAAGTAGAATAATTTGATGTGAGGTTCTCAGGTTAATATGAAAAGTAGAATAATTTGATGTGGGGTTCTCAGGTTAATATGAAAAGTAGAATAATTTGATGTGGGGTTTTCAGGTTAATATGAAAAGTAGAATAATTTGATGTGAGGTTCTCAGGTTAATATGAAAAGTAGAATAATTTGATGTGAGGTTCTCAGGTTAATATGAAAAGTAGATTAATTTGATGTGAGGTTCTCAGGTTAATATGAAAAGTAGAATAATTTGATGTGAGGTTCTCAGGTTAATATGAAAAGTAGATTAATTTGATGTGGGGTTTTCACGTTAATATGAAAAGTAGAATAATTTGATGTGGGGCTCTCAGGTTAATATGAAAAGTAGAATAATTTGATGTGAGGTTCTCAGGTTAATATGAAAAGTAGAATAATTTGATGTGGGGTTCTCAGGTTAATATGAAAAGTAGAATAATTTGATGTGAGGTTCTCAGGTTAATATGAAAAGTAGAATGATTTGATGTGGGGTTCTCAGGTTAATATGAAAAGTAGAATAATTTGATGTGGGGTTCTCAGGTTAATATGAAAAGTAGAATAATTTGATGTGAGGTTCTCAGGTTAATATGAAAAGTAGAATAATTTGATGTGGGGCTCTCAGGTTAATATGAAAAGTAGAATAATTTGATGTGAGGTTCTCAGGTTTATATGAAAAGTAGAATAATTTGATGTGGGGTTCTCAGGTTAATATGAAAAGTAGAATAATTTGATGTGAGGTTCTCAGGTTAATATGAAAAGTAGAATAATTTGATGTGAGGTTCTCAGGTTAATATGAAAAGTAGATTAATTTGATGTGAGGTTCTCAGGTTAATATGAAAAGTAGAATAATTTGATGTGGGGCTCTCAGGTTAATATGAAAAGTAGAATGATTTGATGTGGGGTTCTCAGGTTAATAAGAAAAGTAGAATAATTTGATGTGAGGTTCTCAGGTTAATAAGAAAAGTAGAATAATTTGGTGTGGGCTCTCAGGTTAATATGAAAAGTAGAATAATTTGATGTGGGGCTCTCGGGTTAATATGAAAAGTAGAATAATTTGATGTGAGGTTCTCAGGTTAATATGAAAAGTAGAATAATTTGATGTGAGGTTCTCAGGTTAATATGAAAAGTAGATTAATTTGATGTGAGGTTCTCAGGTTAATATGAAAAGTAGAATAATTTGATGTGGGGCTCTCAGGTTGATATGAAAAGTAGAATAATTTGATGTGGGGTTCTCAGGTTTATATGAAAAGTAGAATAATTTGATGTGGTGCTCTCAGGTTTATATGAAAAGTAGAATAATTTGATGTGGGGTTCTCAGGTTAATATGAAAAGTAGAATAATTTGATGTGAGGTTCTCAGGTTAATATGAAAAGTAGAATGATTTGATGTGGGGTTCTCAGGTTAATATGAAAAGTAGAATAATTTGATGTGGGGTTCTCAGGTTTATATGAAAAGTAGAATAATTTGATGTGGGGCTCTCGGGTTAATATGAAAAGTAGAATAATTTGATGTGGGGCTCTCGGGTTAATATGAAAAGTAGAATAATTTGATGTGAGGTTCTCAGGTTAATATGAAAAGTAGAATAATTTGATGTGAGGTTCTCAGGTTAATATGAAAAGTAGATTAATTTGATGTGGGGTTCTCAGGTTAATATGAAAAGTAGAATAATTTGATGTGGGGCTCTCAGGTTGATATGAAAAGTAGAATAATTTGATGTGGGGTTCTCAGGTTTATATGAAAAGTAGAATAATTTGATGTGGTGCTCTCAGGTTTATATGAAAAGTAGAATAATTTGATGTGGGGTTCTCAGGTTAATATGAAAAGTAGAATAATTTGATGTGGGGTTCTCAGGTTTATATGAAAAGTAGAATAATTTGATGTGGGGCTCTCAGGTTTATATGAAAAGTAGAATAATTTGATGTGGGGTTCTCAGGTTAATATGAAAAGTAGAATAATTTGATGTGAGGTTCTCAGGTTAATATGAAAAGTAGAATGATTTGATGTGGGGTTCTCAGGTTAATATGAAAAGTAGAATAATTTGATGTGGGGTTCTCAGGTTAATATGAAAAGTAGAATAATTTGATGTGAGGTTCTCAGGTTAATATGAAAAGTAGAATAATTTGATGTGGGGCTCTCAGGTTAATATGAAAAGTAGAATAATTTGATGTGAGGTTCTCAGGTTAATATGAAAAGTAGAATAATTTGATGTGGGGTTCTCAGGTTAATATGAAAAGTAGAATAATTTGATGTGAGGTTCTCAGGTTAATATGAAAAGTAGAATAATTTGATGTGAGGTTCTCAGGTTAATATGAAAAGTAGATTAATTTGATGTGAGGTTCTCAGGTTAATATGAAAAGTAGAATGATTTGATGTGGGGTTCTCAGGTTAATAAGAAAAGTAGAATAATTTGATGTGGGGTTCTCAGGTTAATAAGAAAAGTAGAATAATTTGGTGTGGGGTTCTCAGGTTAATATGAAAAGTAGAATAATTTGGTGTGGGGCTCTCAGGTTAATATGAAAAGTAGAATAATTTGATGTGGGGTTTTCAGGTTAATATGAAAAGTAGAATAATTTGATGTGAGGTTCTCAGGTTAATATGAAAAGTAGAATAATTTGATGTGAGGTTCTCAGGTTAATATGAAAAGTAGATTAATTTGATGTGAGGTTCTCAGGTTAATATGAAAAGTAGAATAATTTGATGTGAGGTTCTCAGGTTAATATGAAAAGTAGAATAATTTGATGTGAGGTTCTCAGGTTAATATGAAAAGTAGAATAATTTGATGTGAGGTTCTCAGGTTAATATGAAAAGTAGAATAATTTGATGTGAGGTTCTCAGGTTAATATGAAAAGTAGAATAATTTGATGTGGGGTTCTCAGGTTATAAAGTCATGGGCTCCTTGTTTAACTTGTGTCTTACTACAATTGTATTCCACTGACTGCGACCATCAGCATTGATTTTAGACTGACCAGCTATAATAATGCTACTTGTAGTACCCAGTGTTGATTTTAGACTGACCAGCTATAATAATGCTATTTGTAGTACCCAGTGTTGATTTTAGACAGACCAGCTATAATAATGCTGCTTGTAGTACCCAGTGTTGATTTTAGACTGACCAGCTATAATAATGCTACTTGTAGTACCCAGTGTTGATTTTAGACTGACCAGCTATAATAATGCTACTTGTAGTAACCAGTGTTGATTTTCACGTGGTGATTATTTGTGTTTATTTTGTTTACACGACTTTCTTGACTGTAACTAACGTAAGTAACCGTCTTGTGATATTCTTACAACTCTGTCATCAGAATGTGGATTCTTAATTTATAAGAA